>NW_019424322.1:0-1934 GCF_000390285.2 Anoplophora glabripennis | reverse complement strand
TAGCATTTTATCCACACGAGAATGTTTAACGTTACTATAAACTTATAGAGTTGATGCTTCTTTCCAAAACAAACAAAAAGTGCAGTTTTTGAATAGTTATCCAAGAAATATTGAAAATAAAGATCTCAAATTTTGTGCGGTTTAATTGATTCATAATAACTACCTGTACGGAATACGTCATCATAAATTGACCAGTAGCATTTAAGCTAGAGAAGATCTGAAGTGTTTCAAATATCAAAAAGTTATTTGGTGTCCCAGAGAATTTTCTTGATTTTGATAGAATATTTCCATACAAAACTATTATGTTTGTTAAGTTTTCTTTCGAAAAATCCACCGTTCAAGGTTAAATGTCCAAACGTTTCGACAAAGCTGAGCGTACTTTTAGTAATGAAGTATAGGAAATCAGAATAACTTTAACTTAATTGTAGACTTGTGTAGCAGTACTTAATGGCTGAACAATTTTCCGGTTGTTTGCCATGCCATTGGTTTAGGTTTCGTGATGTTTCTCTTCAGAAGAAACTCTGGAAATGAAGATCTAGACAAGTCTTGGGTCATAATTAACTTAACATATGTGCAACTAGATGATGACGCTACAAGTATGCTTCCCATAAGATTAAATTACGATCCGGAAAAGTTATAAAAGAAGAAATCATCAGCGTACTGAAACAACGTACCGACATTTCTCCCAAGATGTCATGGAAGAAGTAANGAATATTCAAAGTTCAAAAATGGACATTTCTGATTCAGAGTTTTCTCTTACACCACCGGAATTAGTAAAAGCAGCGAAAGTAGCACCACTAAAATTATTACCAGCTAAATAGCGGAAAATTAACGAAACCGCAGTTCTTCCTCGGGGACGGTGTTATTGGCTTATTTTTCGGAAATTTGAGCGACAACAAAAGCCATCAATAGTGTGGTCGAATTTCAAAATATTGCAAACTAATTATATTTTTGAAGCAAATTTGGAAAGATTACAATGCCCAAGAAATCTGGGATTTTTACGAGTCACATATTAGTGATGTTTTACATAATGCTCCTGAAGTTTATTTAATGGCTAATGTTGTATTTGGGATTGCAGGGGCTTGTCGAATTTGTGGAATCATCCAGGGGGCATTGGATGATATTGAAGATTCGGGAACGTTTTTAAATGTGAAACTTAAGCAAACAAAGAAGGATGTAAACAGGAGATTAAAGTTACTGAAAAATATATTAAACTGTACAGAATGTACATAGCCCTTCGTCCAACTACAGCAAAGGATCGCCGCCTGTTTTATGCACATTGCAATGAAAAATGTATCAATCAGGTTGTTGGTAAAAATCAATTTACGATACCTGAAACAGTAGCGAATTTTCTTCTACTTGAAAATGCTAAGTCATAATTATGGCATGAATTTCCAAGTTTGTCTGCAACACTTTTAGTTGAATCTGGAGGAGACTTGATAAAGAAATATGGTGATTGGAAGTCATCAACGGTCGATGTTTAGAACGTGTGGCACTGCATTAGCTGAAATAAGACCCAATTTGAGACCAGGACCTGGTTTATGTAAGAACAACTGTATGCAGCAGCAACCTAATCAATATTAACAATACAATACAATGTTATAATTGCATGGTGGTTTTGTGAAGAAGTAGGGTATGATATGTTGTAGGAGATTAACTGCTCCATCATTTTGAGGACCATCTTTTGATGTATTTGAATAGCTAGAAATTCGGCAACCTTCTGAAGTTGGTATCAATACTAAAAGCAAAGGTTCTTAAAATATCAGGCAACTATTTCACGCCTACGTCACTTTGCTCCTTGCATGAGCTCAGGTTTTACACATTTTCTATGCCTTGGCATTTATAGTACCATTCAAAGTTTTTAACAAAGATTTAAGTTACCTTTTTGTATTCCAACATTTGATAACGATGTACTTGAATTGATGATTATTTTT
>NW_019424321.1:0-1912 GCF_000390285.2 Anoplophora glabripennis | reverse complement strand
TGTTTCAGGGTTACGAGGGATCATTACTTAAAGTAACAAGTAAAAATGGTAAAACAGCATCGGTAAGTGTCAATTAAAATATGTATTTTTATCATTAGCCCAGATACTGTAGCTGAAAATATAGTAATATCTCCGAATTTTTTATAACTGCATCGATTTTTCTCAAACTTTACAATTAGGCTCATCTTACCCCCCACTTCAAAACTTATATATGCGCTAGGTATGTTTTTTGTTCTTAAGGGGTGAAAATCACCCCTTATTGAAAAAAAAAAATACAAATTTAAGCTTTTTGTATAATCAAATCTTTATTATTTATGCAGTACGAGTAATTTCATGTGCTATCTAACATAAAACTTAATGCATCCCAAATTTTCAACCCGGAAAAACCTGTAAAAACCACCCCTTTGGATGAAAATAATATACATTTTTTTTTTTCAACAAGAAACGTTTCAATCATGCATTTTTATCAAATTCAAATTGATTTCTTGATTAAAAAATCTTTTTTATAGATTGCAACTTTTCAACCTTTGAAAAATACCCCTTCTTTCGAAAATAAAATGAAAAAATATTATTGAGAGTAGAAACATTTTAAATGTGCATTCGTATTAAATAAACATTTATTCCCTTCTTAGGTATAAAATAATTTTGAATTGATTGCAACTTTTCAAGCCTTAAAAATTACCCCTTATATTTATTTATATATTTTCTTAAAATTATCACCTATACATGTGTTTATTTTTTTGACGATAACTTTTTGACTTTTTATGATTTGTAATCGCACAAAGGCAAATTGTAAGGGCTACGTGAACTGTTGAGTTGATCTTTTTTAAGCCCTTCATTTTTAAGTTTGAAGAGTTGAAAGGGCTCGAAAAGGGTGGTTCTCTCATTCATATGATAACTTAAAATGGCGATATCTCGATTAATATTAATTTTAGAGGAACAATAAAAAAGCAAAATCTTCAGCAAAAATAAAGCTAAATTTGTTTACTCTTGTATTTTTTTCGTACACCCTTTAATTTTTAAGTTACACCGTAAAAATCGTTTTTTTTTTAATTTTCAAAAATTAAGTTTTTTTTTCGAAATCATGCTTTGTAAGTGAGCCAAAGACCCAGAACATATTCTTAGAACATAAATGAAGAAATCTGTAAATGGATTGCATTTAATTTTAATTCTGTCGCCAAAGGCGTTTATTATGTTTATGTTTATTAATTTTTTCTTGAAAAAAAAATGAGACTCATGTTATTTCGATCATATTTCCGTTAATTTTGATTCTAAAGACTTTTAAAACAGCTCATTTTAAAGGTTCTTCAAAGTACTTTAAAAAAGGTTCAAATAGTTTCTTTCCTAATATTTATGGTTTTGGCGTTGTTTAACCTTAACTAGTTCCAATTTAGTTTTTAGCTAACATATAATAATGTTTAAAAATCCATAACTCGTTTTATATTGCAATTAGAGAAAAAAAAATAAAAATAATAAAATAATAATAAAAAATAATACCATTACATTGATTGTTTTATTACCTTTCTTTTTGTTTATTATAACTTTTTCATTAAATCCAATGGTTTCAGAGTTATTTGCAAAAACTATCCGAAAACAAGCACTTTTCAGTAAAAAATCAACATTTTCAATGACGAATTGCTCGGAAAGTATTGGACTATGCAAAAAACTTTATATAAGATTATATGCCTCTATCGATTCATGTGGTTATTTTGGGTGTAAAAATTTCCTCCCCCAAGAAGGGGGATGCACACTTCGGCACTATATAAGTTTTGTTCCTTGGGGCATTCCCCACATTCAGTCAAAATTTCACGTCAATCGGTTCAGTTATAAAGAATTCGGCGGTAAAAACCCTGAGTAACTGGACTAGGTACATGTTTCTGTAATTTAAATGATACGAGCGTAAAATGGTATA
>NW_019424320.1:0-1910 GCF_000390285.2 Anoplophora glabripennis | reverse complement strand
TCAGACGCCCACTGGAGTGCATCGCTTGCTGTCCTCGTCCGTTCTGAGGGTTTAGGAACAATTCGTGCCGGTAAATTACATTATGACATTAAAATGATAAAATTTGTACGGATCGTAAAACTCGTCGATTTTATCTATGCCAGTAAATTCAGTGAAGTGCTTCAGCTTCATTACTACAAACAAGGTCGTAAATAAAATGCTTAACTTCCATTTCTAAATTTATAAAATATAGAAATAAAGACATTGCCATTTTATGAAAAAAGCAATTATTAGTTTATTAGATACCAAAATTTCAACATAAATACTACTCTTAATTTTCAGTCTTCTTTTTCATTAACAATTTTAATTTCATGACTTAAGTATTTATTTGTAATTCGTTCAAAAATGACTGTTTCCAGTTTTTCAATTCAACTTTACGAATTAGCCTTGAAAACTTGAAAAGAGTCAGTGGTGTACCATTTTTGCTCAATAAATACACTGTTCCATATCTTTACCTACGCCCACTTNATGACTTAAGTATTTATTTGTAATTCGTTCAAAAATGACTGTTTCCAGTTTTTCAATTCAACTTTACGAATTAGCCTTGAAAACTTGAAAAGAGTCAGTGGTGTACCATTTTTGCTCAATAAATACACTGCTCCATATCTTTACCTAGGCCCACTTATAAAAAATATTTAACCTATTGTAGTGATTGTCTTATTAGATGTAGTAATGGTCTTATTACTTATCTTTGTATGTAAGATTTATTTATTTTTATCAGATCAGCTAGGGTCTGTGGTAGCTAAGGAAATATATTGAAAAAAAAACAAGACTGTATTAGCAGAAAAATAAAACATAAAAATATTTTGAGGCCTCATCCAAGAATTTAAAACATATTATTTATGTTGCGATAACAGTACAACGTCAACACCTATCCGGGAACTCTATTCAATGAATTATCTTAGTCCAAGAAAGTTAGCCATAAGAAGATGGAATGTATCGCGTTTTTTGACCAAAAACTGTCAATATCTCAATGAAGGCGCATTTTTCCAAAAAAAATTTTCAAGTAAAAGTTGTTCAAAATTAAATTTCCTACAAAACTGCTTCTATGAAAAATTTCTATTTCCCAACATTTTTCCGTATATTTTTTAAATGAAGTTAATGAAAATTAATGTTTTGGAACTAAAATTACGGTAAATTTATTTTTAATTAACAAAAGTGAATTAGATAAATGTAAATTGCGGAAAATTCTTAGAAAATCTTATAATAGTTTCGAAGTTTGAATATTTATGAACATTAAACGTATCATTTTATAGGTTTTTGTGAGTGTAAATTACGAATTAACTATGAGCTTTACAATATTTTCCATAAAAATATGTTTTTTTTTACTTTGAATATTAAAAAACCAAAATTTGTAATATAATGAAATTGAACATTTAAATTTGATGACAATAGAAAAGAAATTTTCTGGGGCTGCAAAGATATAGGTAATAAAAAAAATTACCGTAAACCGGGGTTACTTTGGACATCAGGGTGGGATTGGCCATTTTGTAGTTCCCACTTAAAAAAAATTTATGCGGGTTGTGGGAGGGGATATATCGGTTGCGCCGCTGACCACATGTTTAATAAGTTTCAAATTTTTATCTTTTATGATTTTTATATAATTAAAAAAAAATGTCAACGACATTTTTTTAGGGGTGAAATTGGCCATGGTGCAAACATATAAAAAACGTTAGGAACCAGGCCCTATGCGAATTACCAACTAAATTATATGGATGAAGAAATTCAACAGGTCCAGGATATGGAAAATTCGTCGTGGGTAATAACAGCAATCATTTAAAATTTGTTGCCAAAGTTTTAGAATGCACATCTCACCTCTCAAAATACAAATGTAAAAATTAAAGCAGATTTTGAGACCTATAGATACAAAA
>NW_019424319.1:0-1906 GCF_000390285.2 Anoplophora glabripennis | reverse complement strand
AGGAAAGGACTGAATTAAGGACGATCTCAGTCCTTACAAAGGAAATGAGATGATGTACTTCGGGAACAAGCTAATATTGCAGTTTGATAATTATTGTTTCTTGGGAAGTTCTAAAGAAAATTTTGCCACACTAAATATTAAAAAAATTAAAAAATTATTAAATCAAACTGTGCAACAGAGATCAGTTACCTCAAGTCATTAAGCAGTACATATTTTATGGCACATGAGATCACAGTAGGGAAATGAATTTTCCCCTCAAGGGGTGGATATTTTAGTGAAAAGTTTCTGTATTGCATTTGTGCCCTTTTCGCATTCATTAAAAATTAACTATTAAAAAAATATTACCGTATAATTGTCGTGGCACTAAAAGGCAAAAAAGGCCCCAAAATTAAAAAAAGAAAACGTTTGCATAGGTATAACTGCATTTTTTTTTCATGCAAAAGTCTATAATTCAATTTCTTTGATTTGCAAAAATTTATTTTTTATTTTTCAATTAAGTGCCGTATATATTTTGGATCCAATACAACAAATAAAATAAAAAATCAACAAATGTCATTAAGATCAACAAGATTTAATTAACTCTTCATTTCATTTTTTTAGTAGTCTATTTTATAAAATAATTTTCTAAAAATATTTTTTTTGTGAACAAACGTAAAATATTATAAACGTTATTAATATTTCTTTCAAATATCAATTTAATTTTTTGGTAATTATTATAAATTTGTTGCATTGAAAAAGATAAATTCTAAAACATATTGATTAACATAATTTAGTTTTACATTTTTATTGGTCTACCTACTTGGAATTTACGAAACACTATCTCTTTTCATTTTATTGTTTACACAATTTATGGATATATTATTTGTATATTCCATTCAAATGTAACGGCAATATAATTTTTCATCATTACTTAACTGCCTTCATAATCTGCAATGAATGCCGTACAGGAATTGTTAATTATTGAGTATAGTAAAATTGAGATTTTAAATTTAAATATTTTTTATAGCATTCGATGAATGTTCCATCAAAAATGTACGGCGATATAATTTTATCATTTGATGGTGTTAATGTCATGGGGTAAATGCCGTACAGGAATATATAATTTCATAATGTAGTGAAAATGGCTTGGAAAATCCTGAAATTAAAAATAGACGGCATCCACAGTTTTGTTAATATTAACCCTTGAATAATTTAAAACAGTAATAAAATGGAAAATATATAGTGCTATAGTAGGTGTCAAATGAATTGTTTTTTTCCGGTGCCAATAATTTTGTACGGCACTGTATAAAGACCATAGAGTGGAATAACTTCCTTCCGAAATTTATGCCGTTTAGGAAATAATGATTTTTACCCAAAGAAAAATGGCGTTAACTCCAGAACACTGACAATTATGTAATAAATTTTTTTTAGCCAAATATTTTGTACGGCGCTTGTAGTTTTCATTATTTTAGAGCATAAGTAAAACTCGTGCTGTACATTTCTCAATAATTTTTTGGAATGGGGTTGAAATGAGAAAATTGGAGTCAGGGTAAAAGCTCTTAGAGCCAGTGCATTCGTACGGCATAGTAAAATACAACTTTCAAATAAATATCTTTATTTAAAATTGGGCACGCCGTACAGTTTTCTATAATTTTTACATTAGCGAAAATATTTGGAAAATGAAAATTTTTTATTCTTTCCAGAACCGTTACTTTTGTACGGCATAAGGTTTTTATGTCTTATTTTTCTAATATCTGTCTTGGATTGAAATACCGTAAATTTCTATTTAATTAATTTACCCGACCCAAAATGGGAAAGTTTGATTTTCCACTAACAGCTGAAATGTTTGCGTTTAGGTTTCTGTTAGGTTTTAAGTCATAGACTCTAACGATGTCTAAAATGATTAGGAAAATTTTCCTATCCGGCT
>NW_019424318.1:0-1921 GCF_000390285.2 Anoplophora glabripennis | reverse complement strand
AAAGTACTTATACGTAAAAATAAGAGGAAGCCTCATTTCTCACTCTTTTAATGCAATGACATTTCAATTTTTAAATATTTATTTTTAGTTATTTTCATTTTTTTACACGCCTTTAGGGGAAGATTGGTACTAATGACCCTATTCACAGGCCAACTAGTCCAGACATTAGCTTTTTTCGAGAAAAAAATAAAAAAAAATAAAGTTTATCTGCGGGATATTGTTCGGAAACGTGTTATAAACAAAATATCAAAAAATCTACTCGATACTAGTTGGGAAACTTTATGTAAACAATGGTCAAAGTTATGGAAAAGTGGTTTTTTGACTCGCGTAAAAAAACTGTTATTCATAGTAAAACAAAGTTTATACAGAAAAGGTAGGTAGGTATTAAATAAACCTCTAAAATTAATAATAAGTCCGATTAAATTCTGATAATTTGTTTATGCGCGAGAGCTCAAAAATGATCGAAAATGGTCGTTTTTTTCGATTGCTAATAATTAATGCAATTTTCATCACAGACACTTGTAATTCAGAATTTTTGAAGCTCTTTGCACCCTTAATAAGTGGTAAAAATTTCAGCCCGAAAGCTTCATTGCTTTGGCGATGACAGAATTTGTTATCTAAAAAGTTGTAGATACCTAATAAAAAATAATACTTACGAATTTATGAAATGTTTTATTATTTCTAATTAGTATTGCTAATAGTAGTAGAAAAAGTGTTTGATATTTTGTGCTGTATTGACTTTTGTACTGTTATCACTTCCTCCAATAGATATTTTGAAAGCGTTCAGAGCCGTACTCAGGAAACATTTTAAATGATAGCTAAAATAAGCTAAAAACCTTTTTAGCGATTACAATAGTAATATCATCTAATTCAGAATTAAAAATGACTTTAGATTTTGTCATAAAAATAGCAGCGACGTATTGAAAAAAAAAAATGAACCTGATGATGGCCCCTCGAAGACGAAACGTCGGATTGCAAAAATGTTGACGCCATTAGATAGAGCGAAAAAAGTGGCAATGTAAATATGCAGTTTATTTTAAAATTCGTTAAAAATAAATAAAAGAACCATCAAATTTTAATCATGTCAGTAGAAAATATGAAAAACAATTGTTATTAAAAAAATAAATATCGCCTGATACAAATAAAAAAAAAAATATCCGCTTTGCCAGTATTACTGATTAATCAGTAACGCTAAAATTATAACAGTGAAGTAATATATTGTTTATGTTCGTTTTGTTGATAAGCTAAATCGTTTTCTAGTTATGTTAATATATTTTTTATTAGTTTAAAAAGAGGAAAAACTTCCATTTATTATGGGAAATAACGAGCGCTGTTGTTTTGGATTGTTAAGCTTTTAGAACAAAATAATTATACTATAAATAAAAATACACGTACTTGTAATTAACATAATTTTGTTCATAATTTCCTAGCTGTACTTTGGTACAGTAAGCCTATTGTTGTGATTTAAAAGGGAATTATTTCAACTGTTTCGTTTGTTATTCATTATCATTATAGTTCTGAAATGTGTAAAATAATATATAAATAGATAATAATTGATAAATAATAATAATAAATAAATCAAAAAACACCATATGAATCAATGACTAACAAAATATGAAATTGTAATTTCTTAAGGTTTTCACTTCTATTTTATTAAAAAACGAAAACGGATACTCTTAATTAATTTTTTATACAGGGTGTTAATGAACTTATGTCAAATATTTTTGCCACATGTCTGTTATGTCAAAATTAGGTAAATACACGGATTTGTGTTGAGTAAAATGTTATTTAAAACCTGACTTATCCTTTTGAGAACTACTGATTTTGATAGAAGATGTTCGATGTACCCACCATTTACTTGCACACAAGCTTCAGCGCGATGTATCCAATTCGCTCGTACGCGTTGCAACATTGCCACGTC
>NW_019424317.1:0-1908 GCF_000390285.2 Anoplophora glabripennis | reverse complement strand
ACTCACTAGCGGGAACCATTGCGAATACATTGATATATAATAATATTCAATTATGTTAGTTTCTTCGACGATTTGTGTCCTCATCTGAAGCTCTGTTACGTGGTAAAAATATACATACTAAATCGCCCCCTTAAGCACAGATTTCTCAACATAGGATTTTGTAATCGTGTCACTTTTCCACCCTCCGTAACGTTTTAAATTTTCCTTATTGCCGCCTACGTTGGCAAAGAGAGTGTTCTGCATAAAGTGATGGTTCTGGCAAATGCAGATAGTTGGCAACCAAAAGTATGGCTGGTCTGTGCATTTACTATTTTTATAAGTTAAGAAAAATCGGTCGTGGGGCAGCTGTTTAGGACGCAGAGCTAAATATTTGTTAAATTAATCTACAGAGTTTACTGTTCCCTCAAACTCTGAAATGTCACAAATATTTGAGGCCTTTGTTGGTCTCTCTTTTAGTTACATGAATAATCAGAATTGTTTCTTTGTGCTCTGTGTTAAATTCAAAAGTTCTTCATTACGTAAAGCTCCAGCAATGCCAAACACAATACAAATCTAAACTAATTACTACATTTTTTGAAACAGCATAAATTACCCTCATCATCAAGCAGATTTTATCCAGTGCATTTAGTAAAAATTTAAGTATTCTAATGAAAGAGTGTTGGAATATGATTTCTTCCATATTGTTTTAAAAAAGTTTTTTATATTTTGCTAATGTCAACATCATTTTTTGCTGAAAGGGTTGCTTTCACCATGGAATAATACGACCACATTGGAGAAGGAGAATACTCTTTTGATAACTTGGAAAAATATGCCAGTAAAATATTTTCACAATTTGTTTAAATTTTTTTTTATTCCGTGTTCCTTGCACCATTCTATGAATATGTTATACTGGCAATTGTATTTTTCGACAGATTTTTGTGGTAGAATTTCAAAACACGTTTCTAACAACGTTTCCCGAATTTTAGGCGACGTGGACTGAATGTCTCCGTAATGGCTAAGTTGATAAATATTTGCGTCAGGTAAAATGCTTGACTTTTACCATCATTTCCATCATTTTCTATAAATAATTCGCGACAAAACTTCTACTATTGGAGCTGTGACAGCGACAAACGATTTCTGATTATTGTCATACAGTAATGGCTAAGTTGATAAATATTTGCGTCAGGTAAAATGCTTGACTTTTATGGTAAAATAAAGTGTTTGTTTACTTCTGGAAATCGCCATGGTAATGCAAGGCTCTATTGACGGTTGGTGATAAAAATTTTTATTTCATTTTTACAATAAATACTTGAAATAAAAAACGAAGTACTGATTTTAGAGAAGTAGTTTAAAAATCCCATTACCTAAGTCAAAATGCTTGTGAGAAATGTTATTAATTCTGTAGTTGATAACACTATCTTTATAAAACACTGGCTATAATTTTTAACGAATTGAGTCATTAAAGTCCTGGTGTCATGATTTTTCCATGCTTATGCACCACGTTGCTGTCATGTCTACGCTTGTTTGGGAAGCCACATCTAAGGGTTTTGTTTGTTTTCTCTGCTTCACGACTTCAGGGCATAGATAAAATTTATTTTGCTAACATGTGGGTTCCCTGTTCATCCAAACAGGTGGATAAGAAAAAGGGTTTTCGAATTTATTCTGATATTAATCTTAGGAGTCAGTTTTGTTCAATTTTTGTGAATTTTGTTAGAGAATTTGAATTTTGATTATCTCCGCAAACCTTACTGGTTACGTTGCTATCTTTTTGGATCTACAAGAGGTTAGTTTAACCTCGTTTCTAATTTTTAGAGAAGCAGGCTGGAAAAATAATGTTTCTAATGTTTTGAATAATATATATGGTAACCAAACATTTTCGAACAAAGAATATTTATGAATAATTGAATTTTGCGAGTAGAGCTAAATGGG
>NW_019424316.1:0-1922 GCF_000390285.2 Anoplophora glabripennis | reverse complement strand
AAAGCTAAACCGACGGGTAGTGGGCGGGTTTCCATCTGACCAAATGTGACTATTATGGCTGCAAAGAAATTAGCTCTGTTTCACTTTAAGTAAAACTTAATATTGAAGTTACAAAACTCCAAGAGTTCAAATAATTTAAATTTCATTTCATAACCCTTACAGAAATAATGACATAAAAAATCAACACTCACTAGATAAATTATAAAAAGAGGATGAAATATATGTAGTAGGTACTTAAATATTGACTGTAACTAATAGAAGAGAGACTTGTATATTCCATAAAAAACGATCGGACGGAGACAAACAAACAACTCGGTACGTGTTTCCGACCTAGGCTAACCTGTCCAGGTCACTAACCATCTAACCCACTTTTGACTTGCACGTGCACTATATGACTGTAGTAGAATCGTATTCGATGCAAGGTAGAGCAAAAAGTTGACGGTCTTTTATCAAAGGAAAATCGTGTCATCACTTTTAGGATGCAAAAGTTACGAAAATTTAATAATTCCAAATATTTCGAATTTTCACCCCCAAGAACGGCGGTGACAACATTTTTAACATTAAGGCGATGTTTCGCGTTTTATTAGCTATGTCCTCTCCAAATTTGGTTTAGTGCAACTCTCTCGGTTTCGAGAATACAATACCTATGTATGTTTTCAGCCACGAACATTTAATAATTCCAAATATTTCGAATTTTCACCCCAAGAACGGCGGTGACAACATTTTTAACATTAAGGCAATGTTTCGCGTTGTATTAGCTATGTCTTAATTTCAAGAGAAATTTAATTTATACCGTAGAAATTATGATGGCATTGTTTTTAAGTTAAAAAAAAATTGTGTATAGAGATTTGGGGAAAATATTTTGAGAAATTTAGAAATTTAATGACGTGCAAGAAAGTGTTATTTTTAAATAAATATAATAATAAACAATTAATTTTAACTCAATATTCATGAGAATTCCTATATAAATACTTACATTTAAAACAGTGATATATATTTTGAAGTAACAGTATCCTCGCATTTGCATATTTGCAACTTCTGTTACAATTGTTTGACAATTTATTTATGCAAAAATTGTGATAAAGCCATTGGCATACAATATATGTTTAAAATTAGTAAACATAATATAAAAGTGCATTTGTTACAAAAACAACTTTAAGATTGTCGGCTATAAACATGAATAAAACCACATAAAAATTTACACGCTAGAATCTCAAAGCGGTAATTTTAATTTTAAAATAAAAATAACTCCAAATTTTTTAAAAAATATTCGAATGCAGATTTTTTTATTAATTTTTTAATACATAATAATTTTTTGGATTTTGAAAAAATTTTACTTGTGAAAAAAAATTAATATAAGCTTTTCAAATTTATAAAATTAATAATTTTTATATCGTCATATGGTTTTTTAACGGCATATTACTTAAAAATTATTTTAGATCCTAAATAATGTTTTAGCGACAATGCCGACCATTTTTCAATTATTGGAAACCATAAGGGTCAGAATATAGGGGTTTGCATCCGGGGTTTCTCACTCCTGTATCGACAAATATGTACGGCGTTACTGAAAAATATTTCTATATGATATTGTAAGTCTTATTATAGAAAGGCCGTACAGTAGTAAATAATTTGTATTAAGGAGAAAATAGTAGTAAAAATAAAATCAATTTTTAGTAAGTAATACTTATTTGCATAAATATATTCCAAGCCATTTAGAGACATTTTTTTGGACGACATTATGTTTTTCTTGATTATTGTTGTCAGTATTAACAAAATATATTAATGCCGTACAAAAATTTTTCACCGTGAAATCCTACTTTCCAGAGGGAAATTAATTTTCCTATAGTAAGCACATGTTTCATGAAAAATGTACATGGTATGGCCAAAAATGTCATTATTTTATAAAATAGAATTAAAATTAG
>NW_019424315.1:0-1922 GCF_000390285.2 Anoplophora glabripennis | reverse complement strand
CGGCAATTACCCGCGAAACATGTATCAGTGAAAATGGAAATGTTTTTGAGCACTTGTTGTAGTTTAACATTTTTTAATTTGCATATTTTATTTCACTATTCCTTAAAAGAACTGTTAAATTGGATCTTGAACTTTGCAAAATTCACCTCGGATCCGTAATCAGCGACCCAGAAAACCCCAGAATACCAAATGTGGCGCGAATGTATTATTTTTTGAAAATTTGGTCTGCCATCTTGGATCCGCCAACTTGAATTTTGCAAAATTGACCTCCAGTCCGTGATTAGCGACCCAGAAAACCCGTGTATACCAAATTTGGCGCGAATCTGTTATTTTTTAAAAATTCGTGATATCTGACCCGTTTTTTTTTGAGGTTAGAAAAAGAACCATCAATTATGACCGCGGATTCACGTTCGGCGGGGTCTTAACCATATAAATGAATATTTGAATATAGAGAAAACAATTTTTTGCATTTTTCCTAGCATTTTTTCGTGAATTTTTGCTATTTTGGACTTGTTTTTTGAGGTTAGGAAATTCCTGTGATGTGATAGCTCAATTCTGACACCGGATTCGTGATCAGGAGGCAAAAATACTACGGATAACATAATATCGCATGAGAAGTACAGACAACGCAATAATTTGGGCACAAATTAGACCAGACGAAATCTGTTTTGGTGTAGATGTTTTATATAGTATCGTTAATTTTTGCTTTAATGGCGCTAAAATGATATAACAAAACATAATTTCACTATGCACGCGCTTCAAAACGTGTGCTAAATTTATTATTAAACAAATAGAGAAAAAATTGGAAAAAATTCCATTTTTTTTTTCTATTTTTTTCAACACAGTTCAAAAACTATTCATTTTTGAGAAAAATTGAAGAAGAAAAACAGATTCGTAATTAAATTTTACACATGATATACCTATTTTCAAATAAAAAAATACAACATAATTATTAAAAAAAAGTGAAAAAAATTACAATATTTTTGCGACTTTTTTAAAAGTACTTATATTACAGGTAGGACCTTCATGCTTGGCGAAAAAATCTTTTTGATATAATAAAACATTACACCAATTTTCGTTAAAATCGGTCCAATAGTTTTCGAGTACTAATTTTGCAATCCAGATTTTTGAAAAAAATTTGAAATTTTTGCAAATTTAACCTACCATATTAAGACTTCTAGATACTTGAAAATTGTCTCACATAAAAAAGGGCACTGAAACTTTAAAATGTGTCCAGAAAAATTTAAATCCGTTAATTAGGAGAGCCGTGGTAATTGTTTAAAGATACGTAATTTTTGCGCTTATAACAAATAGAATAACTTTATAAATTCACTATAAAATTATTATTTTTTAATTTATGCTTTTAAAATACTCGGAAAGACGCTTCTTTAAAAAAAAAACGTGGTGATTTGTTAATTATTGGTTCCAGAGTTATAATCGATCAAAGTTGACCGGCATTTGGGGCGTAACTACGAGGTTTGGAGGGCTTTTTTTTAATAATACCTTTGTCATTCAGAGTACTTTCCGGGAGTGAATTTGCAAAACTTGCGCCCTTGTGCAACCCATATAAAATGTCGATTAAAACTATTGGAGCGAGCATGAAATTTACGAAAAATGTATGGTAGGTAGTGGTGGGGGGCTTCACTACTTCGGCCGAATCAAAATTGAAATCGCGCGTTCAAATTAGCGGCGCGTTTAAAAATGATTATCTCCGCTTCTAGTGGTCCGATTTTGATGTTTTTTTTTTAATTTTCAAATGCGAATTATTGTTAATATTTATCAGTTAATGATTTCATTTTATTTTAAATATAAAAAGTTTTATGATGTTAAGAAATTCAAGGTACTGCACCACGTCTTTTGGTACTTTTGCAATAGAATTCATTCCTACTACTTGATTATGGCATCGAATATTTCAAAAATAG
>NW_019424314.1:0-1913 GCF_000390285.2 Anoplophora glabripennis | reverse complement strand
TTAAATATAAGGCACACTAGGCACTTCACAGGTACCTGCGCACCTCTACAGATCCTAAAAACCTTGCACTTAACGGCCTCATAGGTCGATTCGCGCAGCATTGGCTAGCCTCCGTTTCAATTCGTAAGCATTCAGATCAAAATCGGATTCTGCTTAAATTTAAACAGTGCAGTGTGTACCGTTGATCATTTGGTTGCCAAAAAAAATAATAATGACGGTAACATAAATTAGGCTCCTTCTGCGATTAAATATTGGCCAATTAAGTGGCTAAACAAGAAAAAAGATTTAAAACATACCGTATTCTGTTTAGAATTGTATAACTGATAGCACCTGTTTTAACTTTCCTAAATGCGTCCCTGTCTACTTTATGCAGTATTCGTAGTTCAACTAAACGAGGTCAATGTCAGAGGTCATTGACACTAAGAATATCAACACAATTGTTTTAAAGACTTGACATTATTTTAAAAATATATTAACACCATCAATCAGATTACGTTTTCTAAAAATGCAAAAATAATTATTTTAGAACATAAATACATTTTATTTACAATTAGTAACATAGACCGATCGAAATAACTGATTTAGGGTTAAAAAAAAGAAAATTGTTACTTGGACTTTTATAAGTGGAAATGGTAGAGGGGATTATAATAAACGAAAAAAAAAATAAAAATAAATGCGTGAGGGTTGAAGATTACCTCAAAATTTCCGAGAAAAATGCGAAAAAACGGGTTTTTTCCTTATTTTTCGTTTTTTTATTTCTCATTTCCGCAAAAATAATTTAATTTTGGCGAAAGTATACCTTTCTGTGTCTTAAATAACCATAAATTTAGATAAAAAAATCAAGAAGTTTCTGTTATTCATTTTTTCCGGCCTGAAACACTTTTTTTTTCAAAGAAAAATTCTACTTAGAAAAATCATCGTTTTGAGTTCTGCCGGTGATAATTTTTTTCGTTTTTGACATATACTTTTTGGTGAAATAAAAAAATCTGTAATCACAGTTCCAAAACATGCTCAAAAATGTAAAAAATATAAATGACTTGCAACATTGAATTTTTCAGTAATTGTTGATAATTAAATTAAATTTTAAAAAAATTCAAAAACTGATTGTACACAATATGCGGAAAAAATACAAAAAAAACTGTCTCATTTTTGACCCAAAACTTTATTTTTGTATAGTATTGCTATAAACATAAGTCGAATAATTAATAAATAAAATAAACAATAATTTTTTTCCGTAGGATTGATTAGAGTACTTATTTTTTAAATTTTGATGAATTCATACAGATACAGTGTGTCCAAGATAAGGATGGTATAGGATAACATCAGGATCTAGGAAACGGTAAGAGATACGGGGTGGCTCAGATTAGAAAAAGTTGATTTGTTTTATACCTAGCAATATGTCGTTTAAAAAGTTTTAAAATTCCGGGTAGTTCCGGAGTTATCCGGAAAAACCCGAAATTTCGCAAAATTGTTTAATTTTTTTTTCTGGCTTTATGTAAAAACGAATTTTAAAATAAATTGCATATGCCACTTTTTTCGCTCTATACAATGGCGTCAACATTTTTGCAATTCGTCGTTTCGTCTTCGAGGGGCCATCATCAGGTTAATTTTTTTAAATACGTCGGTGCTATTTTTATGACAAAATCTAGTTATTTTTAAATCTGAATTAGATGATATTACTATGTAATCGCGATGTAAAAAGTTTTTAGCTTGTTTTAGCTATCATTTAAAATTTTTCGTGAGTACGGTTCTGAACGCTTTCAAAATATCTATTGAATGAAGTCATAATAGTATAAAAGTCAATACCGAACAAAATATAGCAATACTAATTAGAAATAATAAAACATTTCATAAATCCGTAATAATTTTTTTATTAGGTACAACTTTTTAAATTATTGATTAAACAAAATTGT
>NW_019424313.1:0-1933 GCF_000390285.2 Anoplophora glabripennis | reverse complement strand
GACATAAAGTGAGCACAAGAAATCAAAGAACAACGTAATCAAGATAAAACAAGTTAGATGTGAAACAAAGAAGTTGTTATTGCAATATCTGGGCAGACACGACAATATATATATTTTAACATGTAATAAATAATGAGCAATCGTAAATAATAATTGTAACAATTTTACCTTAGAAAAATATACGCCCCTGGGCATAAAACAATGAAGGCTAAACATACACAGAATTATTATCCTGAAACATCTATGTTTTTCGAACAACGTAATCATGACAAAAACAAGTTAGATGTGAAACAAAGAATACTTGTAACAATTTTACGTTAGAAAAATATACGCCCCTGAGCATAAAGCAATGGAAGCTACATATACAAAGAATTATTATCATGAAACATCTATAAACACCACAATCATAAGATTACATAGAACAATTAACAACAAAGTACTTAGGAAATATTACCTGCTAGCTAATACCGGTTAAACATTTAATTTTCCACTACTTCTATATTTTTCACACTACACTGATCGTCTTACTTTTCACTCCGCGCTGTTCTCACTTCAACTGCCTATCTTCGACTATTTTGGCTTCCTTTGAGAATTCCCTACCTAAGCGCTTGTTTTTTGTGCTTCCTTCTACCGACCGTTAATATTACTTTTTCATTATTGTGCAACACTCATGTAACAGGTGACGTCGAAGTTGATAAGATAAGTACGGTTTTGCACAATATTTATATTGAAAACAACACAAGGTGGAGGATATGGGTATGATTTGATTATATTATTAGCTTTTTACCGAAACTAAAAAAGTATAATAGTTCAAGGTTGATAAAAAAACATAAAACGAAAAAATGTATCTTTTTATGATTGTCCTGGATATTTTTAATTTTATGAACAATCGTTNTTACCTCTTCTGGTCTGGAGGTAATGAATTCGCTGAACAAAATTTTGTATTGAATCTAAAAGTGTGTTGGGAGAAATAGTGGAAACTACATGCCTTATCCTTTCCTGTAACTCTTCGATATTTTACAGCCTATTATTGAAGACTACACTTTTATGTGACCCCACCGAAAAAAGTCAAGCGGGGTCATATCGGGAGTCCCAACTGGCCATTCAATTGCCCCTCTACGTCCAATCCATTTATCAGGAAGTTTCATCCAGATATGCCCGTACCACACGTCCAAAATGTGGAGGAACCCTATCAAGTTGAAACCATATTTGTTCTGCAGTTAAATTGGGATTGTTATTGTTCGGAAATAATCGTTTAAGCTCTGGAATATGTTCTTGCTAACGTAACAAATACCGTTCAGAGGTCAAATTTCCATTTAAAATAAATAAGGACCTATGATGTGTCCACTAATAATACCACACCAAACATTTATTTTCTGTGGTCGTTGGGTGTGAACTTCCATCTAATGTGAATTTTGGTCCGACCAATACCTACAGTTGTGTCCGTTTACCTGCCAAAATGTAGATTCGCCAGAAAACAATAAGTGGGTGACAAAGATCACATTTTAGTTTAATTTTTTAGTTTAATTAATAATAATAACTTCGCAGAACTCGATTCTACGATCATAATCGCCTCAATTCTTGTAACAAATGAATTTTATATGGATGTTATTTTTCCCGCTTGCAAATTTTTCGAATGGAATATCGACTCATGTTATGATTGAAAGCCTTCCCTTGTGTTGAATTTATTGGATTATCCACCACATCTAACATGACATTCAAAGAATTTTCTTCATTTGTAACGCTTACTGGTCTTCCACTTTTTCGTCGACCTGTAACACCTCCAACTTCATGAAAACGTGCTGTTGTTATGGATGTTAACTTGATGGATTATAAACTTAATGTACTAAAATATTTTTGTATAATTTATAAGAAATTGATTTTGAAAGTTTGATATCTCGAAAACGGTTAAGTTTTAGTTTAGATACATGAT
>NW_019424312.1:0-1924 GCF_000390285.2 Anoplophora glabripennis | reverse complement strand
AGTTGACACCTGGTAGATTTGGCTTTTACAAAGGTTTTCTTTTTTTATTAATAGTATGTTTATAGTGTAAACATATTGTTGCCTGGTTATACAAAATAAAAAAATTAATATTTATTTGACTTTTTTTCTTAAATACCTATATTTTTCTTGGTCTATATATTGGCAGCAAACTCGATTTCATTAGGATTATTAAATTGAACTCTTCGTTAATTTGGAGATGCTAGTAAAAAAATAAAAAAGAATCTGCCAAAGGCGCTAATAATAAAATAAAATTTTCGATGATAGATTTTGCTAGTCTTAGAAAAATCTGAAAAAATCTTCCAAACTATCGATTCTCCTAAACCCAACTTTTACAGTTTCCATTTTTTCCATCTAAAAGCATTCATACAAAAATTAACCACACCACCATCTTTGGGCAGTCATAATAGGTACGAGGCCATCTCTAAATTGAAAGTTTAATTTTGTGGCAAAAATTTTCATGTCATTTTCATAGTCCATCAATTTTTTCTCAAAAACTTCTAGTTCTAAAAAAATTTGAACAAATTTCTCTAACTATATGGACCCTTACCTACATCTTCCAGTTTTCGAGATTTTTAATTTTTTTTTCAATGGAAGCACATACATAAAAACTAACCATCCCAGTGTGCTTAGTAGGTCGAAATATGTGGGATACAACCCTGAAAACTCAAATTTAATTTTCAAGTTTCCATGATTTTTCTCAAAAACTTTTAGAGCTAGGAAAAATCTGAAACATTTCCTCCAGACTATAAGGAATTTTTTGAATCTAAAACTGAAGTCAGTTACTTCCTACATTTTACGGTATTAGAGATTTTTCATTTTTTTCCGCAATGGAAGCACTTACATAAAAACTAACCATCCAAGTGTTGTTCAGTAGGTCAAAAAATGTAGGACACACTCCTGAAATCTCATTTAATTTTCGACAGTTTTCAGGAATTTTCATGTCCATTGATTTTTCTCAAAAACTAGAGCTCGGAAAAACCAGAAAGAATTCAGCCGAAGCGGCCGCGCTCTCTGCTTCCCGTTTGCTCTCTGTTTCTGTGGCCTGTTCGAAATTGAATCGGCGAGTTCAAAACCGCGACGCGCTAAAAAATTTTTAATATCTCCGCTTCTAAAGGTACGGCTTTGATGATTTTTTTAAATCGATGTCTCGCGATTTAAAAAATACAATTAGCGTATTTTCAAATGCCTATCGTTAATAATTATTGGTCTTTCAACAGTCCGATAATTATAATTATCGGACTTAAGAAGAAAAAGAAAAAGAAAGACTTAAAGAAAAATAATTATTTTTCTTTAAGCTTCCTTTAATTATCAACTTTATTTTTTTATTGTATCAAAGGTAAGTGCATAAACTTATATACTGTTTATCAAAGATCAAAAACAAATTTATTTAAATATTCTAAAATTGTTTATCTCTTCCATTTTCGCCAAAAATCAACTCTTGAAAAGATACATAATTAAATAGGAAGAAAATATAACATTTTTCGAATTTTTTTAACATATTGTGCCGCCAAAAGTTAAGCCCACGTTTTTTTTATGTGCATAGAAAAATTTTAATTTCTAGTGATATTTGAAAGCCAAAAATCCTTGGATATACGATTCACCCAAACCAAAACAGATACCGCCTAGTCTATAGCACAACAGAGCGGTAGGTTAAATTTCTTTGGCACATCTTTTTTGCCATTGCACTGCCGTATACGGTCTTACCATTCCTATGCCATATCAGAGAACAGTTATCTGTTCTCTGGCCATATTACACACAGTGGCACGCAGGATCGTCTTTGGTTAGAACCCCAAAAAATTGTTTGTTTTTAATCAAGATGACACGTAGGTATAATTCTCAGATACATTATTAACGTCAGAGCTAAAAACACGTTTTTAGCTGGAAAGTACAATGAGGTTTAGT
>NW_019424311.1:0-1969 GCF_000390285.2 Anoplophora glabripennis | reverse complement strand
TGCAATGTCAGAATTTCGCTTAGTTTTTAAGCTTATAATATAACAATGACAGCAATGTTATCAGAATTGTTTCTGGTGATCCAACTTAGCAAGTAGAGATGTTTTAAAATCTTATGAGCTTTGACCTTCATATGCGCAGAAACAAAATTCCAACCGTCGCCTAAATTATTCTACGTCCTAAAAATATTACACCTATTATTCACAGTCTCTCTTGAGCTCTAGCGTAAACAAGCCTTTGATCCGATTACAAGTATCATAATAAAATGCCCTATTCTTTATTATTTTAATTTAAACTATAAAAAAATATGTATATATATAACGAACGTTCGCCAGTTGACTTTATTGATGCCCGAGCGCCTTAGTTCATGTTTACTTGTAATGAAGCACATGGTCTAGTTCTGAGTCAATGTTTTCACAACGTGCTTATTAGAAGAATTATGGGGATACGCCACGCCTTTCGCACATTTCGCGGCTCAAGAGATATTAAAAGACCTCTAACATCTAGGTATTCAATAAGGTGTTTGACAACAACTTTAACTATGTTAAATAGTAATACCTTTATTTATTGACATTATTTAACTCCAAATTTCTTTAGGTTTACCTACTCCAATCTTCTACGTAATACACCAAATCGGTTTTTAANTGAACAATACGCATTATATTTTATAGTGTAAATAGATAGCCCTTGTAAAGACGAATTCAGCGATAAAAGGTTGTACCTACTTTTTGTCATAGTTAAAAAAATGTATAAAATTGTCTTATATCGTACTGACGACTATTTCAAACAGTCATAGTCCCTTCTATACTTAAAAAACGTACTTACAATTTATTAATCTGTCTCCCTACAAATTACTGAAAATGGCAGACGTATTGATTGCAATGTCAGAATTTCGCTTAGTTTTTAAGCTTATAATACAACAATGACAGCAATGTTATCAGAATTGTTTCTGGTGATCCAACTTAGCAAGTAGAGATGTTTTAAAATCTTATGAGCTTTGACCTTCATATGCGCAGAAACAAAATTCCAACCGTCGCCTAAATTATTCTACGTCCTAAAAATATTACACCTATTATTCACAGTCTCTCTTGAGCTCTAGCGTAAACAAGCCTTTGATCCGATTACAAGTATCATAATAAAATGCCCTATTCTTTATTATTTTAATTTAAACAATAAAAATATATATAACGAACGTTCGCCAGTTGACTTTATTGATGCCCGAGCGCCATAGTTCATGTCTACTTGTAATGAAGCACATGGTCTAGTTCTGAGTCAATGTTTTCACAACGTGCTTATTAGAAGAATTATGGGGATACGCCACGCCTTTCGCACATTTCGCGGCTCAAGAGATATTAAAAGACCTCTAACATCTAGGTATTCAATAAGGTGTTTGACAACAACTTTAACTATGTTAAATAGTAATACCTTTATTTATTGACATTATTTAATTCCAAATTTCTTTAGGTTTACCTACTCCAATCTTCTACGTAATACACCAAATCGGTTTTTAAAATATTATACACCGTGTGCGCGTAAGCCAATATCTAGGTTAATAAAAGATATAACTTAATTTTTTTTCTACAGAGTTGCCTACTTTCCCGAGCTGCACAAAATGAAAATATATTTGCATAAACAGGGTGTTTAGTTTTCCCTGGGCAGGTACCAACTTAATTTTTTTAAATGGAAACCTATATTTTTATGGCATTATCGAATTGCGTGAAAAATTACCGGGACTTTGTGTTATGATCCCTATTAAAATATTGATAGTTTTAGAGATAATCGACTTTTAATTTTTTTTCTTATGTTTTGTCACTTCTAGTAGTTGACATAATTATGGTTGTATGACAGCTAGAAGTTATTTTTTTTAGGAACTGTAGAGTGAAGATGGTGTTTTCAAAAAACGTATCAAAAGTTGACCTGCGATATACAGGGGCCAAAAAAAATCGTGCCAAACCTGATAATATAAAATTT
>NW_019424310.1:0-1922 GCF_000390285.2 Anoplophora glabripennis | reverse complement strand
CTTTCACATTCAATATGAATCCTTTTTAAATAATGACAAGAGTTAATTTCAGAATCAGTTTGTTGTAGTAACGCTTGCAGAGGAAGTTTTGTAATAGTTTTTCCATCTTCTAAAACCAATCCAGTATCGAGCAACCAATTTCTGGTAAGTTTCAGAAGATGTGGAACGTCTGCAAACATATAAATATTTTGACCTGTTACTGGGTGACACCGATAAACATGTTTAAGTCTCTCCACAGTCCCATGTTACCTCCTCCACAATCAGAAACACACACTGTAAAAAATAATTACAGTAAAAATAGATGGCAATTTATTTACCATTCATTATCACTGTAATTTTCTTATCGATTGTGATTTTACAAATAAAATGTAAAATTCTATTGTAATATTATTTTGCAGTGTAATTTAATGTTTTCTAATTGTAATATTAGTTTGTGATTTTACAATATAAAAAGTAATTTTATAATGTAATTTGTATAATAACTTGTAACATTCTAAAGTAAATTTACAGCCAATTGTAATATCAGATTGTGATTATACAAAATAGAGAGTATTTTTACAATGTAATTTCCACAATTGCTTATAAAATTGCAAAGTAACTTTACAGTAAATTGTATAATTACATTGTAATAATAATACATTTTGTATTGTAACTACAATGTAATTTTATTCTATAGGGTGGTCCAATATGGACACTGCGGTATAGGAGGCTTTTCCTATATTCCGAAAAAAAAACAAAAAAGTAGAGAATATGTTTACGGCTCAATTTTCGAGAAAAGTAGAATGGCGAGAATCACATTTCAATATTTTGATTTGTTTAAGAGATACAGGATGTTTTTTAATGTTGGCCGTTTTCTATGATATAGCTGTTCCGCGACATTTAGACTGTTTTCTTTTTTCGGGGAATAAAAGAAACCTTCTAAATGTGTCGAATCTGACTTAACTCATAGTCAATTTTAAAAAAGTTATTTTAAGGATAACTTGTTATAATACTCGAATTCATTAACAGTGTTTTAACATAGATAGGTACCTAATATATTTCTTGGACAGTAATCCCCTTACTATTATAAGGGAATGAACGAGAGAAAATAGGAATATCATGAGAAAAAATAGGAATATCGTAAGGAATTAACAATTGTTACTTACCTTAAATACATATCAGGCTTTTCCATGGACTTCCCAATGTTAAAAACAAAATGTTTTATCTTCAACTTATATATATTTTTGTTGGGAAATAATAAGTATACAGTTTTGAAACTTTTATTTGTAACTAACAATGAGCACATACATGACATTCATGGACTATCTCCAAGTAGACTGTGCATCGACCACTGAGTAACAGACGCACACCGATTTACAACATCAGTATTACCACATATATAACACAAAACACTTTTAATAGTATACTAAAATTAGCAGTTACAGATACCTATATTATAATATCTTCAATATATTAACTGCCTTAAACTGAGACATGAAATATATACATTTATTTTGCTTATTTTTTTATTAAGAAAAGTACGTAAACGGTATGCTATGAATGGATATATTTTACGTTTTGACATATTATCTTAAATATGCACAGCTCCAAAAATGGCATATATTACCAGAAATATTAAACAATTTTGAATAAGTATTTATAATGTTAGAATAACTGTAATTAGGTTATGTAAAATAAAACATTACGGCTTACAAAATTTTTTTATTTAAATTTGATATATGCACATTTTGGCTATTTGTTACAAAATAAAAACACTTAAAGTTATACAAAACAAATACAGGGTGTTAAAAAAAGCGTGTAAAATATTTAAGGAGGTAATAGTATGAACCAAAATAAGCAGCAACGCCCACCCCAACACCAGCCCCAACGGCAACGGCAGCGGCAACGGCAACAGCAACGGCAACGGCAACGGTAAGCAGCAA
>NW_019424309.1:0-1927 GCF_000390285.2 Anoplophora glabripennis | reverse complement strand
ATTTAATTTAGCAGAACTTTACCAAAGATTATTGTATTTATATCGACAAATAAAAACAAATTCAAACTTTTTTAGGAGTAACCAAAAACAAACAAAATGTCAGTTCTCTACCTAAAAAAACATTGAAGCTGTTTTTTTTTCTTTAAATAAATTTCAACATAAAGGAAACTATTATTTTGCAAATTTCAGTTCCTATGTCCGATGCTTTTGATTCCAGATTAATACACTCTTGATCATTCTGAATATATTCAGAATTTTTAACGGCTTATTCGATAAAAGTGGAAATGATGATTTATTGTTTTAAAGATTTTTAATTTACGTCAAAAATTTAAAGGGGCGAAAAAGGAGTAAAAACTGTGTTAACTGATGTCACAAACTTGTATCGGAAGATTAAGGTCATAGAGAAAAAACTAATTAAAAATGTGTTTGAAACGGTTTGGAACTGCTGAAATACATGTATTTTATCGCGGCGAGTACTTACAAAAAATTCTGTAACACATTGAGTGTGTAGGTTTCTTATATTCGAAAGTCAGTTTGTAATACATTGTTGTAGTGATTGCTGTGCTGTTTTTCGAGTGTACATTTAATAGCCGTATTTCCAAGTTTTCTTTTGAAAATGACGCAATTATTTAGCAATCGCGAATATTTATAATTTATGGCGAAGCAAACGAAAATGCCCACAGAGCTTGTCGAGTGTACCGTGCAAAATATTTAAATCACGTCGAAGAAGATCCGCATCGTAGCACCAGAACTATCACACAGCAAGTAAATATTTCGCATCCTGTTGTGTGGTGGACATTATGAGAAGCTCAGTTGTACCCACTTCATATTAAGTTTGTTCAAGCGCTTACTCCTGAGGCATTCCACTACTTGCGAATGGTTGCTTCAAGAACATACAAGAAATCCTCAATTTACACGCAAATACTTGTTACAGATGAAGCATGTTTCAGTCGAAATGGTGTACGTAAGGTCCACAACACTCACTGGACTATCTAAAATCTCTTTACCCTTTTAGACTTCTTTTTGTGGGGATATGTGAAAAGTGTTGTGTATTCCACGGAAGTTCGTGGCCGTATTGCCAAAGCTTGTAATACCATTCGAGACGACGTGGCAATGTTGCAACGTGTGCGAGTAAATTGGATACGTCGCGCTGGAGCTTGTTTGCAAGCAAATAGTGGGTACAACGAATATCTATGAAAATCAGCAGTTCTCAAAATGCATTGTTGAGGTAAGTCAGGTTTTAAAATTACATTTTACTCAACACAAATCCGTGTATTTACCTCATTTTGACATAACGGACATGTGGCAAAAATATTTGACATAAATTCATTAACACCATGTATACACGTACACATAGTGGTTGAAATATGGAATCTAAGACATGATTTTAATAAATTTTCAGTTTTCCAATCCAATTTTTCAGAATTTTTGGATTTCTTCTTAATAAATAAGATATAGGTACTTTAACAACCAGGTAGTTTTATCATCATATCATTACGACATATTCTGCAATAAAATTGACTTACTTTGCTATTTTCTTAAATTTGTACAATTTTAAGCACCTATTACATTTTTAAGAGAAATAATCATATGCGTATTTTTATGCTTGTTAAAAAAGTGTAGGCGTATCTTGGGGCCAAATTCTAAGATTTCCCTAAATCTATACTAACCTTTCACTCATATCAAACTTATGCTTCATTCAACTCAGGGTGCTCCCTCATCTCTTTCTTAATTCCGGTACCTATTCAGAAATGTGTATAAATGAGTGACTAACTTGAGTGTGCATCAAACCACAAATGACTAGATAAGGAACAGTTGGCTACTCAAATATTACATAAAATATGTCATCAGTGGAAACCTGTATTTCTTTATTTTGAATTTGAATAACTCATGTTGAAAATATATCCATAATAAATTACATAAAATA
>NW_019424308.1:0-1934 GCF_000390285.2 Anoplophora glabripennis | reverse complement strand
AAAGTATATTTCAACCTACGTTTATATGAACCTTTCTTCACAAAATAACTTCGGCAACCACCCCCTAAAATATTTCGCACTTATTTACAAACACCCTGTATCTTCAAAATAAGTACAATAAGATTTACTGAATTTTTAAAACTTACAATTACAGGGTGGTGAGTCTTTCGGATTTCGGCGAAAATAACGTCACAAGTTTATATATTTCTTTCTTATTATACTCATCTTGTAGACTTATCAACTCCTGAAGTTGAGAGTTAAAAATTGATTGTTGGTTGCAGTGTTTTTGTTTTTCTTTACATTTAGGAACCTGGGAGCGAATCGTCAGTCTTGGCCCATAAATCATTAATAGATCTAATTTAATGTGTAATGTTGTTTTTAATACTTTCGTACGTTTTTAACTCAGAAAGGTTTACGTGTTTATCTCGAATACTTTTCGTTGCAAGGATGTTAAACAAGTACACTTTTTCATTTCAAAAAGTAAATTTTAAAAGCAGCAATAAAAATTTTAAATATCACCCTACAAATTTTGGTTAAAGTCAAGATTGCAAGGCCACTCTGTCTCCTGGTCTCTAAAGTAGCTATCAGTAAATAGAATAGAGTAGAAACAGCTTCAAATTGTAGCTTTATCCCAAATATTACCTGGAATTAATGAAAATAAATAAATAAATAAATAAATAAATAAATAAATAAATAAATACGATGATAATTCAATTTTTAACTAACAACACCAAAAGGTAATCTAAGGGTGAGCTCGAATAAAAAAAATTATAAACTTGTTACGTTATTTTTTTCTAAATCCTACCCAAACCCGAGATATTACTGACCGGTACATTACTGACTTTAGACACCATGTATATACAGGGTGTAAGAAGTATGACGGCCATAACTTCAGCATGAGATAGAGTAATCAGAAATGAACAAAAAAGTTGTATATTACAGGGGCGTAAGATTAACAGTTTTCAAAATATAGCGAGTATTAATATTGGGGAGTTTCATTACAAGGTGACAACACCGCTACACAGCGGATGAACAGCACGTGCACATGCGGCAGACTTGTCCTACGGAAAAAAATTACTACATTTAATAAATTTCAAGACAATTGTTTCCAGTTTTTAAATAAATAAAATAAAATGTATCGATTTTATAGTATGAAGACAGTGGTGTGCTTAAATTTTAACTAGAATTTTAGTAATTATGAATCTCTTAAAACAGGAACTTAACTTTTTATCAAGTTATGAATTTGAAAAATATGTAATTAAAGTACCCAAAGATTCACGTCGTCCAAATAATCATACGTATTAAAAATAAGTTAGGGGCTTATCAAAAAGCAAAATTCAGTAATTTTTAGACAAACAAGTACAAAAAAAACTACAACATATGCTCAAAATGTCCACCACCATTTTCGATGCACGCATGACACCTTCGAATCCAATTTTCGCGCACTCGCTGGAAAACACCTCAGGAAAAGGAAATAGTGGTACGCAAAATACACTCCGACACAGTCCAATTCCAGATACCAACACCAACTGAATTGCGTATTGCTGGACAGCTTAGTACCTCGTGTTAACCGCCGCGCAGTTGTCACATTGCTCGATATGAATTTTATCGAATTTTAAATTTATTACAACGCTAATTATTTTTTAGAAAAAAGTGATAAACATTGTATTTTATGGTATTCTATGCACGCAGTTATGACAATATTCCTTAATTAATCGAACTTTTATACATCAAGTTGAAGATTTTGATAATTTTTTTCTCGGAAATGGTTGAGTTTAGGACCCATGTTATATAAGATTTTTTGTTTATTTTAATATATTCTATCGTCTGTTAAAATTAAGGCAGTCAAACTAACACCCTGTATTTGTAGTTTGCTTTCCTTTTTCAATAAGTTTTTATGTAGTTTTTTGTACATAAATTGTATTATTTTCAAA
>NW_019424307.1:0-1924 GCF_000390285.2 Anoplophora glabripennis | reverse complement strand
AATTTCCAAGCACAAAAATTCTAATACAGCAGACTTCTGAACCCCATAGCCCTGAAAAGTGAATATTCCCAATAACGACTAGTACCAAACTATTTAGTATAGTTCAACAAACGATTTCATGATGTAGAAAAGAGATATTGGAACGATTCAGAATGGATTTTGAAGAAGAATATTATTTTCAGACGAATTTATTTGACTTAATTCAATACATTTTGACAATACAGTTTTTCTGTCTCTTATCTTATGGGCATTCCACTCCAAATCGACCACTTTTAACAACCCTGACCCCTTGAAACTTTTTTATTGTTTTCTACCCCATTGAAAACCTCAGAATTTTTTCTAATTTTTTCACCAAATTCAAAAAAAGTTATGAAGTTTTGAAAAAAGCTTTTTATTAAAATAATCATAACTTTTTCAAAAATTGCGTTGTCGGGACGTTTTTTTCAAAATTTTTGTTTTTAAATGTACTTTTTGAAAATAAATAGATCAAAATTATCTGGACCTATATTCACTGTTTTTTTTTCAATTTTCCAAAAAAGAAAACGAAAATTTCTCGATTTTTGAAAAATTGTTTTTTTTATTATAAAAAACTGACATTTTTTATAAATCCTGAAATTTTTTCAGTGGTGTTTTTCCGTTTTCTATTTTTTTTTATGAAGTAATTGAAAACAATTTTTTTGTTCAATTTAGCCTATTTCACATAACACAATTTTCAAAATTTTTGAAATACTATATAGAATCCGAAAATTGAAAAAAAATATATGAAAGAAATGATTGAAAGTGGTAAAACTGAAAAAAAATTCGATTTCTTTTGAAAAAAATAGAAGATCGTTTTGAATAATTTTTTTTCGAAAACTACATCCAGAAACAAAGAAAATTAAAAAAAAAGTTGTTATTTGGTCCATTTTTGGACGAACAGTGAGCTTTAAAAAAAACGTACAACGCATTTGAACTCAAATAAATCATTTTTAAACCATCCTCTTTTGACTTTTTGAAATTGTCATCAATCGCTGCATAGAATAAATTTTTTCAATTTTGGGATTCTACATACCCACATTTTCAAAAATTTTCAAAATGATGTGCTAAATTTGAAAAATAAAAATTCAATCAATAAAAAAAATTGAAAACGAAAAAACAACTGAAAAAATTTGAGGATTTATAAAAAATTTATAAGAAAAAAGAAATTAAAAATTGTAATTATCGAGCAATTTTCGTTTTTTTTTCGAAAATTAAAAAAAAAACAGTGGAGATAGGTCCAGATAATTTTAATCTATTTTTTTTTCGAAAAGTATATTTATAAACAAAAATTTTGAAAAAAATTTTTTTAATCAATAAAAAATAGAAATCGAAAAAACAATGGAAAAATTTGAGGATTTATAAAAAATGTCAGATTTTTATAAGAAAAAAAAAAAAAATAAAAAATTGTAATTATCGAGAAATTTTCGTTTTTTTTTTTCGAAAATTTAAAAAAAAACAGTGAAGATAGGTCCAGATAATTTTAATCTATTTTTTTTTCAAAAAGTACATTTAAAAACAAAAATTTTGAAAAAAAACGTCCCGTTAACTCATTTTTTGAAAAGGTTATGGTTATTTTTTTAAAAAAGCTTCAAAAATTCATAACTTTTTTTGAGTTGGGTGAAAAAATTTGAAAAAATTCTCAGAGGTTTTCAATGGGGTAGAAAACAATACAAAAGTTGCAGCCAAATCGAAAAGGGTCAGGGTTAAAAGTGGTCGATTTGGCGTGGAATGCCCCTATAGTATCCGAGATCCTAATATATGTGTAAGCGATAGCAGTTGGGGACACCCGGTATAGAGACCAATGGAGCTGCTTTGACGGATTGAATGCTGAGGCATCAGTTTATTTAGGATTATATAAGTAATATTAATATCCCGTTAACCCCTGTATATATTTTTATCTCTAACT
>NW_019424306.1:1565-2084 GCF_000390285.2 Anoplophora glabripennis | reverse complement strand
ATTCAGGCCAAAAAAGGCTGAAAACGCTATAATCGGGGTAAAATTTTTTGATTTCCGAATTTGATACTAATTTTGAGCTACCACCCTTCTAGGGGGTGGAAATGGGGGTTGAAGGGGAGGAAATCGCAAAAATAAAAAGTCAATAAACAGGATCATTTATAAGGGCCAGAATTGGTCAAACGGAGGACTTTTATATTCTCGGGCCTCCTGGCGAGCTCTCCCCCCCCCCCCCCCTCCCCACCCTCCGGGATTGAGACAGGGTGGAATTGAGAAATTACATGGGAGACGAGCCGGCGAAGCAAGAAGAGCGCCAGAAGAAAGGGCCGTAGCCGGCGGGGCCCAGCCAGGACAAAAGGAGGTCCCACAAAGCGCCTACACCGGCCGCATTTGCGGTCGGGGTAGACGACGGATGGGGCCCACCTACGAAGGCTGTCCAGGCCTACACGAGATGAGGCAGGATAAAGAGGGATAATCCCCCTCGATCCCAAATCATTGAGGCCAATTTCTAGCCATAGAATA
>NW_019424306.1:0-1217 GCF_000390285.2 Anoplophora glabripennis | reverse complement strand
GCTCTCCCCCCCCCCCTCTCTCCCCACCCTCCGGGATTGAGACAGGGTGGAATTGAGAAATTACATGGGACCTTGTTTGAAGGGAAGGAAATAGTACTGGGGGGTTTTTCGGGTCGCTGATTCCATTTCTAAGGTCGGTTTTCACTTAAGGCCTGAGCAGAGCCCGATTCGTGGCCACGTTTTTCTCCTCTTTTGCTTTTGCCAAAGAGTGTTTGATGGGGATGATGGTGCACAGAGTCTGTCTGTTGAAATGGACTGTTAAGTGGCCAGAGAACTGATCATGTTCCCGAGAACTCTAGGGTCTCGGAAAATCAGGGCCCGGAAAATTCCAGGGTCCTGAAAAATTAGAGCCCGGAAAACAGAAATTCGGGAAAAAAAGTACTCGGGGTTTTGAAAACTCGTTTTCGGGAAGCAAGCTTTTGGGGCAGCAAGAAACTGCTCGTGGCCCGGAAAACTCTTCGGTCCTGGAAAATTAGGGACCGGAAAACTGAAATTCGGGAAAAAACTACTCGATCCGGTCCGGACAGGAAAATATATTTTATTATCTTGTTTAAATCACACCGAGACAAAACATTCTTTTAAAATATGGTTATAATGACTTTATTCACACCAATACTAACAAACAGTAAATTATAAAAAAAACGAATGATCGACTACAAAAAAAAATTGTACAATGGTAAATGTTATAAGGGGCAGAGACGAACCGTACTTTATCAAATGTTATTAAAAAATTGCAATCATAGGTGGCTCATGTCCTTTATTTAAAATAAAATATGTATGACAGATGACACATATTAGTGTTGCAATAATTACAGTTTTATCAGCTTGGGTATACCTTTCAATCTAACTATACTAATTATAAGATTTACCGCTGTACATTTTTTTTCTGTAGTTGATCATTTGTTTTTTTTATAATTTATTTGTTAGTTAGTATGTGGTGTGATTTATTCACACCACATCATTATAACAATATTTTAAAATATTTTTTTTTGTCTCGGTGTGATTTTTATTATTATTTATTACATCATATTGCATATTGACGTCGACATATCTCGAAAACAAATAAATATCGGGAAATCGTAGTTTACGTCATAAACTTTATTTTGCGAAAAATTCAAGTCATTATATTTATAAATTGCGCTACGATTTAAAAAAAAATCTTATCTTGGCTCTTGTTGGTCGTAGAGGGTACTTTTTTATTTTAAAACTGTATTTTT
>NW_019424305.1:0-1935 GCF_000390285.2 Anoplophora glabripennis | reverse complement strand
AAGCTCAATTGACAGTTTATCAATAACTTAAATTGTTAAGCGTTGTGGCAACGTCAGTCTTCTATTTGCCATGGTAAACAGATGTTTGTAATTTTTGGCCTAATAACTTAAAGAGCAGAGTAATTTTCAAACTCAATTTATTCGAAAACCATTGGAAATATCGATTTGGACAAAGATAATATTTTTTACGTAAAATTGTTAAGATTTTATAAATCTAAAATTGTAAAAAAATTGAAATAAAAAAAATTACGAGCCGAAAACCCCCTTCACCAACCTAAATGGGACGCATATGATTTACATGTCGAAAAACGGAGTAGCCCATATTATTTAACGTAAAAAGTTATGTAAGACCCATAATTTTTTTTCTATTTATTTGCGACCGTTTTGTCAATAACAGAAAAAAACAGTTATGTTTGAGCCCTTTTAAGGGCATATCACTTCCTAAGAGCACATGTTAATAGGAACTTTTTGGCTTACTTTAATGAGTTATAAACGCAGCAGAAGTTTGGACCCCTCTTTTAGAAACACCCTGTACATATTTGTAGAGAAAATACGATTTTAACAAACCTCATCAGTTCACTATTAATGTAATCCACCATATTTCACTTGAATACATCAAAATTCACTGAAATTATTAATTAACGTTAAAGGCTCTTAAAAGGAAACACCGTCCGTGAGAATAACAAATTCACACAAATGCGTCTATCCTCGACCCAACATTAAAATATAAAAATTTTAAATAACCAACTGTTGAGTACCTTGTTCATCAATAATTAGCTTATTTATTTGATACATTTGCTTTTTGTATTAAATTTTAAACTGTTAGAAATTTCGTTATCAAAAAGATAATATTAGGGTTATGATTACTTTATAATTCAATTTTATTCCATTATAAAACCAATTACAATTTTTTAAACTAGAATACTTCACTGTGTATTTTTTTTAAATATGTTTTAATTAGATTTAACCTACAGTATGAAACTAAAATTATTACCTTTCATACAGACAGCGGTACTCAAAACGTATATGTTGACACATTTAAAAAATATGTTCGTATGCACAAATAGTGCAATTTTTAATAATAACTTCCTCTGAACTCATTTAAATCGCAAAGTATACTCGCAGTTTAAATATATGTGCAGATTTAAAGTTCACTCTGTTTGTATATACAGGGTTAGTCAAAAGTATGGAAACCCCCAAAAATCTCATCGGGAAAGCATTTTTAGGAAGGACACAAGTTTCAGCATTTTCACGGGTCATCCGAAGGTAATATTGAGTTTGAGGTCAAGGTCAAGGTTCAAGGTCATATCAANTGTTTGTATATACAGGGTTAGTCAAAAGTATGGAAACCCCCAAAAATCTCATCGGGAAAGCATTTTTAGGAAGGACACAAGTTTCAGCATTTTCACGGGTCATCCGAAGGTAATATTGAGTTTGAGGTCAAGGTCAAGGTTCAAGGTCATATCAAATCGGTGTTTTTAAATGGCGATCCTTCTTTTCGATCCCGGAAATGGAGATATCTGAAAATTCTGCATCCGAATATGACATTGACCGGTCAATGACCAAAGTCAGTTCAAGGCCAAATGTTGATTTTTACTGTAATTTATTTTTATCTACGGAATCAGACGGAGTGAAAGTCTTTGAGTAGATACCAGCTGGTACTTCTTAGTGACCTTGATCTTGAAGTCAAGGTGAAAAGAGCATGTTAAGGTCATATCAGTTTGGGAGTAGCGACCCCTTATTTCGACCCTAAGAGAGCGTAGAATTTTACATGTTATTATGATCTTAAACGTGACCTTAAGGTCAATGGTCAAGGTCAGGTAGAGGTCAAGTGAATTTCCCGGCTGTCATTTTTTATTTTCGATGATGGAATAGAAGGGACTCACAGTTTTTAGTGACTCAAGACCAAGGTCACTAAAAAGTACAATCAGGTAC
>NW_019424304.1:2383-3280 GCF_000390285.2 Anoplophora glabripennis | reverse complement strand
GTTATCTGCTTAATAAAAGTTGCTCATTTTCGTACTATCTATAACCCTTTTCAAGAAACCCACATATTTCAGAAACACCCTGTATATACATACTGCAATCTACTATAATCTACAATAGTGCATACTACAAGATAAGACAATCTAGGGAAATATGGAATGATCACTTCAAAAGAAAAGTTAGATATATGTTTTCATACTTTCTTTCGAGATTAATAGTATCAAACTTCTTATTAGTCCAATCAAATAAGATATTTACGTGCCAAAATTGAATTCAGTAAACAAAGACAAGTAAAAATTAGGAAAAATTCCGTAGAATTGAATGAACGACTTTACCCCAGTTGAATGTTAGGATTATTTTCAAAATGGCGTCCAAAGTTCACAAAAAACAGTTTTTTTCACAAAAAAAAAACGTTTTAGAAAAAAATGTTGTAGACAAAAGTTGTACAACTATTTATAACACAAATTTTGGGCCCAGTCTGATGTTAATTGATAAACAAATATAACGAGCGTTCAAATAAAAACGTGGTCGAAGTTGGCTCTGACACATTGGACGTAGGGAGTAGCTTATAGCGACCAACTTAACCTCATTTCTCAACGAGCTGTATAGCAGCTGTCAGTTTCAATAACGTTAATGACTATATAACTTTATTTTAAAGAATAATCGTGATAACAATAACAAACAATTAAAGGAGCTGCGGAAAGTGTCCCCCTCCTTGTTATAACAATAAATTAAAGCAGCTGCTGAAAGTGTCCCCCTCCTTGTTCCAAGCACTTTTCACACCTGTTCCTCAAAGAATTAAAGACATTTTCTAAGATGCTCGGGGTATTGTTAATTTCACGAATCTTGTCTATAAGTCGAGCCTGCAGATGGTTTAAATCAGGAATAGGCAGTTCAAA
>NW_019424304.1:0-2005 GCF_000390285.2 Anoplophora glabripennis | reverse complement strand
CCATTATTTGTTGGACATTTTCTTTTAATTCTTCAGTCCGCTTTTTAGGTCGGCCGCTTCCTTCTTTTCTTGTTACACTGCCCGTTTCACGAAAAACATTAACACAACGCTGAACTGCACTTTGAAAAATTTTGTACTCAACAACGCCGGGAAATTGATTTTGAAATTCTATGAAACATTCCTCAATAGAATACTTCCATATTCCATCAATCTTGCGTCCATTTCTAAAGTAGGACTCTATGATAAACACTTTTTGTTCTTGAGAAAACACCATTTTAAACGCTTTTTAAAACGAAAATATTCAAATTGATAGCGGCGATATAGCGCTTTGACAGATGACGTTTAAGTTCATTTGCAATACGCTACGCCCTACTTCCAAATTTTCAGAACCAACTTGACCACGTTTTTATTTGAACGCTCGATATTAGTTATTGCAAAGAAACGGATAAAAGTCGCATTTTCTTTAAAACTTCTATAAGTATACTTATTTCAAAAGAAAAAAGATTTTTTTGCGAAACTTTCAAAATATGTAGTCCTTGGCAAGTAAAATCAGTGCATTTTTGGAAAATTGCAAAATATTGGATAGTTTTTTGCAAAAATTGAGTTTTTCGAAAAAAATACATTTTTTTCAAGATTCAGTAAATCATACAGTAATGCACTTACGTGACCCATCTTAGACTAAATGTTTTCTCTAAAGTTGTACTTTCCTGTGCAAATTGTGCGCGTGTTGCAAAATAATTGGAAATATACGAAATATCTACCGAAATTTTGACTAATTTTTTCGTGTAGAGAAATGTAGATCTTTTTCATATCGTTAAAATTATTCGGAATGGCATTTGAAAGCCATTTGAAAGCCGACATTTTTTCACAAATTTAAAAAGAAATGTTATTCTACGACCAACAGGAGCCAAGCATTTTTCTTCTCAAAAAATCCCTACGACCTCATTTATTAATGTTAAGGTCTGAAATTTACACGTATTGTAGATGAATACTTTTACTTTAATATAAAAAATAGTGCGCAATGATTGACCCCCTTTTTTACAGTAAACCTAATTTTGATGCGCTTGGTGAATTTTTTTTAAATAAAAAAAATGTTTTTCACGAACTTTTACGCCATTTTGAAAATGAAGCCCTAACATTCAACTGGGGTAAAATAGTTCAATTATTCTACGGAGTTTTTCCTAATTTTTACGTTTATTTGTTTACTAAACTAATTTGAGCAAAAAACGAGGTATTGTCGATAATTTGACTGTCCGATTATTATATTTTTACAGAATTAAAAAGTTGCAGATGTTAACGAAAACATTTTTATTCGTATCGGAAGGTGTTATTTTCTTATTTTTTACTTTTTGATGTAGTACATTGGAAGTACACGAACTAATTTAACAAATTTTGCAACAATTAGAGGAAATATCTTTTGTTTATTTAGAAATAATGAATTTAAAAAACCCGGTATTACCATAAATATAAAGTATTATATAAAATCGTCTTCAAACAAACTGTTGACGCACTGCAAATGAACGTAGTAATTGTGGAAAAAATAAAACACCTAATCACTAGTATATAAATGAATATATTTATATATTTTGGTACAAACACTGTGTCGTATATTTAAAAAAGTGCTTGTGGAAGTTTGGCCAAAATGTAGAGGTTCACCATTTTCTTCCTTGTTGCCTTTAAATCTAAACAATGCAAAAAGGTCCAACCCACATAAAGACACCAAAATCACACCGATCGAACCACATCTGCGCAGTCGTGACCGAAATATGTTACACTTTGAATTTACATAATGAAAAGCTATAATTAAAATAGGTTTTGGTGATAATTCATGGATTATTCTCTATATCTATATTTTAAGTTGCCTCAAGACGAATTGTACTAGTAATAGCAGACTATTACAAGTACAATTGGTCCTGAAACACCCTCAAGATTGACTTAGCTAAGAAAGTCAACAGAAAAAGTTGGTGTATAATTGTTATATTTATTTTCGTGGTATTTTAGCGTT
>NW_019424303.1:0-1936 GCF_000390285.2 Anoplophora glabripennis | reverse complement strand
TATACATATATCAAGTTAAAGTATTAATTCAAAATAAATAGACACTATTTCAAACAAGTTTAGTAATAAATTATCTAAACTTTTACTAAGTAATTGTTAGTTTGATAATTTGGCGTTACAATCGTGGTGTGAAAATAGTATTGTGTGCTCGTGCCGACTCAATTTCGTCCTAAATGCGTATGACGTCTTTTGAGAGCAACTCAAATGCACAGTTGTACTATATTGATACCACGGTACAGTGTGTTTTATTATTGATGTTTCGAGAAAAAGTTATTCTTAATAAAAAGTTTTCCTTATCTTGGGAAACCATGGGCAGTAATCAAATATTTGAGAAAATATACAAAGCGCCTAAAAAATTTCAAAATGTGAAATTTTTCCTGAGCAAACTGTCTTTAACATTTGTTAAAAACTGTATTTAACAAAGTTGTTCAAGCATTCAAGATACTCAATGCTTAAATATGGAATTTAGTCAGAAAAGAACAATNAGTAATTATTAGTTTGATAATTTGGTCTTTAACATTTGTTAAAAACTGTATTTAACAAAGTTGCTCAAGCATTCAAGATACTCAATTCTTAAATATGGAATTTAGTCAGAAAAGAACAATAATCACATTTTGCAAATGAAAACATGACCATCTTACCATATAATTACCACGGATATTTCCTTATTAATGTCAAAGTCAACATATAACATATTTAAACTGCCCACAGAATAATTTTTATTTATAATGCTAATCTTGGAGCAACGAATTTATCTTGTGAAATGTTATCCAAAGGTAACTGTAACTCGTATAGCAGTTCGCAAGCTAATTATAGAATTCGGTACCACTGGTGATGTAAAAAGATAAAAAAGAATACAATGATAACGATGCTGCAACTGTTGTAGTTATGAACTTTGCACATGACAATCCAAAGATGTCACTCAGGAAAAGGTCAGAAAACATAGATATTAGCAGATCTCATATTCAAAGAATTTTAGTACATATACAACAAAATCTATCCTATCAAACCAGTATTTAATCATAAATTGCTTGATGAAAATGGTGGTAGTCGATTGGACTTTGTATCACAATGGGCGAGAAACTGATGGAAAACAGATTTTTTTTATCACAGTATTTTACTTACCGACGAATCAGTATTTTAATCTAACGGCGTGATTTCCTCTCAAAATTGTAGATACTTGGAGGTTTACAAGTTGAATAGGACTTGTTGTTGTTAATTCCAGTTCCAGTTGTTATTTCTATTTTTTTAATTAGAAAAATTAGACAGTTGTTAATGGTAGAACAATTTCCGGACCGATTGCAACGTCGACGTCATCGGCTTAGGTTTCTTGATGTATCTAGAGCATATTACTCTTTTCAAAAACTCGAAAATTTTCAGAATTACTTCTGAGGAAGAGGGCAATGTGTCTCCTGTATCGTCAAGAAACTTAAAACGACAATGTGGCAACTAACCCGGAAATTGTTCTCCCAAACTATTTTTATATTAAATTTAAAATAAAAGTTTACTTATTTTTTACAATTTATGTCTCCTTTAAATAAAATATTTAAAAATCGCGTCTTCTTCATTGCAAAATGTGATTTTTCCTTTTTTTGTCTAAACCACGTATTTAAGTATTTCTTGAGTTCTTGAACAACATTGTTGAATACAGTTTTTAACGTAAACAAAAGTTAAAGGCATTTTGCTTAGGGAAAATTTTACATTTTGAAATATTTTAGTTGTAATAAAACATACAGGGCATGTTTTATTACATATTTGATTGCTGCCCATGACTTCTCAGGTTAAGCAATGCTTTTTATCAAGAATAACTTTTTCTCGAAAAATCAACAATACACGGTGCCCCATCCGGGGACACACTGTATATTATTTATAAACATACAATTAAGTATTTAAAAAGTCAGTTGTAACATTTTTAGAGTTTAAAGTACGTAAAAAA
>NW_019424302.1:0-1927 GCF_000390285.2 Anoplophora glabripennis | reverse complement strand
ATTAGTTACATGATGCATGACAATCTTATGATTCTGATTCTAGTAATTAGGTAAGTATAGCCCAGTAATTGAAGATAAAATACGGCATTACTGTATAATTTTCCCAAACAGTACCGATTTGCACCAAAATTTGGATTTAGGTTCTACTTATCCTCTACTTCAAAGTTGACCCTGTGCCGGGGGTTGCTTTTTATTTTTTAGGGTAAAAACAACCCCTATTCGAAAATAATTATACAATTGTAGATTCGAGCGTGTAATAGGTTGAAATCATCTTTAAATAAGTAGTTATGATGATGAATTGAAAATTGTCAATCCTTAAAAACCACCCCCTGTGACAGTAATCATTAAAAAATAATGTTGGAAAATATTATTCAGCAACTTGGAATAATTTAATCATATAGTGATACTAAATTAATATTTCTTTACTGTTTTAATTTTTTATTATTTATTTATAAGTTTCAACCCTTATAAAAAATGGCAAAAAAATCTAACAATTATAGTTAAAAAAATTGTTTAGTTCAAAATATAATACAATCTTTTTATTATTTAAAATGTAATGTATTTATTTATTTTCAAACCTTAAAAAAACCCTACTGATTAAAGTTTGCAATCAAAAATAGGGAAAATAAGAATTTTATTTTTATATGGATTTTAATTTTTTTATTTTTATAATAAAATTTTTTTTTATTGCAAACATAAATAATCGAAATTCCTCTTCACTCTCATCTTCCTTTTCTATCCTATTCCTAAAATTCCTATTTCTATTCCTAAAATATAGCTGTAATGTGTATTTATCGATGCTTCAATATAAGTGTTCTGATATCTACAAAAATATGTGATTGGTTTTTTACACATAACTCGCTTAGTTTTTATGCTATCAAGCCCTTCAAAAAACCATTTTGTAGGTTTTTTCAAGGGCTATAAATAAGTTAAATTTTCTTTCAGCCCTTATTTTTGTAAAGGTTTGAGCTTAACGGGCTCGAACAAGTTGCTATTTACGAACATATGCAAACTTTAAACAGCCATATCTTACTTCATTTTTATCCTACAGAAAAAAAAACATTTTCAAAAAGCAAGACCTACAATTTTGTACTATGCAAAATTTTACGTATCTACAATCTTTTCCAAAAATAAAAAAATTCTCTTTTCACTTGGTGGTAATGATTATTTTCAATTGGGGTGGTATTAAGGGGGTGATTTTCACGTTTTCTGTTGCCGAAAAAAATACGGACCAACTTTATTTTCGTCATAACTCGCTTAGGTTTGATGCTAGGGACTTTATATAAAAAATAAAAATAAAGGTTTTTTCAAGCACTTTAAAAAAAGATTCTATGAGTGTTCCCTGAAAAATGTATTGCTTTTGGTTATTTCACGTTCAAACTTTCAATTTTGGCGTTTGACGAATAAGAACCAACCTTCAACAAGCTATTACTCCGCTTGTATTGGGACTACAGACACGATAAACACACCATTCTTTTTGTTTTTTTATAGGTAAGCTATATTTTTTATAAAAATGATTTTTTTGCTAAAATACTTTTTGAATTATTCGCAAAAAACGTCTGAAAAAGTGGTTTTTTCGGTTAAAAAATTTACACATTCACTCGCGAATAAGTCGAAAAGTATTGACTTTCAGAAAATACTTTATAGAACAAAAGTTGCTTACAAGTTATTTTCAATTAAACATTTTTCACCCCCGAGAAGGGGTGGCATCCACCCCCAGGGTAAAATCAACCCCCGGTACAAAGTCAACTTTGAAGTAGAGGGTAAGTAGAACCTAAATCCAAATTTTCGGTGCTGTTCGGCAAAATTGTCATTGACTGGACTAGTAAGCCAGTATCTGATTAGCAAATGATAAGTAATTAAAATTCATTGATATCGGAGGAGGCGACTTCGAGAGGACTATCAAATATTGTATTTTTAACTCACA
>NW_019424301.1:0-1928 GCF_000390285.2 Anoplophora glabripennis | reverse complement strand
CATTTTATTGCGAGTGGCTGTGGTGTGAATACGGATAGCTTGAGGGGTATAATTGAAAGAAAAATATTTAAAAAGTCCAGATTTCTTAAAAATTTTAAGGTCTGCAAATCCCAAATCATAATACAAAAAAGGTATACCTACTACTTGAAAATCGATAGGACGTACATTTTTCGAGCAAAATGAAGGCAAAACTTTTTACTTGTACAAAACGTTAGAATTAAATTTAAAAATATTAATACCTATTGAAAACTAGACCAGGGCGGATTTGTTTTGAGGTGGATGTGAGAGGGGCAAGCAATTTTTTTCTGGATTACCTTCAGTACAACTCACATAATAAAAGTATACATCCGATTTGGGCGAGGTCCGAAACATTTTCAAAAATGCAAAAATTTAAAAAAACACTTATTTTATGTTTAAATTTATTACCGATATTGCAAAATAGCAATATCTTATAAAAAAAGCAAAATAATCAAGTTTTTTGGATATTTTTTTAAAATATTTTAATTGCTCCGAAGGCATTCTAATTTTGGTAAAATAAACTTTAGAGAATAATAAAACAACATCAAATTTAATTAAAATCGGTTAGATAGTTATTGTAAAATAATTTTTTGAAAAAATTTTCGAATTTCGAAATGTTGCACAGCCTCAAATAAAGCATCTAGATACTTTTTTTCACATAGAAAAGACCGCTCAACCTTTCAAATGGTTTTTGAAAAATTGAAATCGGTTGATTAGGACGACCACAGTAAATTTTTAAAGTTAACATTCTTTTTTGTATTTTTGAACAATTAGACTACATTTATCAATTTGCAATTTTAGTTTTTTCCAAAAATTATAATTTGAAAGTACTATTTTTCTTAATTTTATCTGCATTTAACAAAAAAATTAATTTCCAAATAAAAAAAAATTATTTGTGTAAACAAAAATTATTTAAATAATTATAACTAAATACAATGATATTCAGAGTGTTGAAATATATACGTAAACAAATTTTTTCATTGAAAAATGCAATGCAAATGCGTAGATTTATAAAGAAATATGTGTAAATTAGACAGTTGGCATTACGACATTCGAATTCCTTGGCTCACGAGACATCGGATTAAAAAAGAAGATCGAAATTGGTCCAGATAATACATTTTTTTTCGTACCTTCGCATTTTGAACCTCTGAATTCAGTCTCGGAGCGAAAGCCCCCTCCCCCACTTTTCGTGTTTTGGGTCACTTTTCGCGCGTGCGAGCGACAGTTTTTCCGCTGGTTTATCTACGTTACCGATAACTTATGGATATGAAAATTTTTTCCAGCTTAGAACTCGGAAAAGCGAAGCCACTGGATCAAAGATTATTGCTAAATTTGTTATAAATTAACGGTAAATGCCGATACACATTGACCGCTTATATCTCGAGAACCAATAATCGAATTTTATTATTTTTTAAAGTAGCGTCTTTCCGAGTACTTTAAAATTATAACTTTTGAAAAAAAATCTAAATTGCAAATTGATAAATGTAATTGTTTAAAAATAAAAAAAAAGAGTGTTGATTTTAAAATTTTACTGTTATCGTCCTAATCAACCGATTTCAATTTTTCAAAAACCATTTGAAGGGTTGAGCGGTCATTTCTATGTGAAAAAGTATATAGAAGCTTTATTTGAGGCTGTGCAACATTTTACAAATTCGAAAATTTTTTTTCAAAAAACTATTTTGCGAACACTTTATAACCGATTTTTAATGAAATTTGGTGTGCCGCTTTACTATACCCTAAAGTTTTTTTTACCAAAATTAGAATGTCCTCGTAGCAATTAAAATATAAAAAAAAAGTTATCCTTGATTATTTTGCTTTTTTCATCAATTATCGCTATTTTGCAACATTGGTAATAAATTTAAACATTTTTAACTTACAGTATATTCAATTCTAAAATTTTCTTTCCTCTT
>NW_019424300.1:0-1936 GCF_000390285.2 Anoplophora glabripennis | reverse complement strand
CTTTTAGGTGAAGAGGAACTCGTTGGGCGGAAACTGGAAAAATGGAATAAGAATAATAGGCAGGAGAGCTTACAAAAAATACCACCTGGAAACAAAAAATATGGTGATATAGGAAAAAATCCTAAAAAATTCACGAATGAAAAACAAAACGGTTTTATGTTAATAAAAAAACAACTTGAACTCCAATCGAAAAAAGTTAAACGAGAAAGTTGTAGCTATTATAAAAACCTATCGATTCGTATTTTTCAATATATTGATTGCTATATCACTTTTCGAGATATATCGAAAAAACCGTCAAAAATTGACTTTTTTGTTTTTGCTGTTAGTTCAGACGGTATCTGTTTCAAAGAGTCCATATTTGGGTGAATCGTATATATACGGAGATTTTTGGCTTTTTGGCTTTCAAATATCACTAAAAATAAAAATTTTTCTATGCGCATAAAAAAAAGTGGGCTTAACTTTTGGCGGCACAATATGTTAAAAAAATTCGAAGAGTGTCATATTTTTCTTCCTATTTAATTGTGTATCTTTTCAAGAGTTGATTTTAGGCGAAAATGGAAGAGGAAAGAAATGTTTGTAATTAAATTTTACAAAATATGACTAGTTACCAATCGAATGAACCATGGTTATTATTGTAAAAAACAGAAAAATCGCCAAAAATTGGGTAAAAAAACATTACTTTTTAGGGGATTTTTTTTGGGGCTTTAAGTTGGGTATAGGACCTTCATACTTGGCTCAAGACAAGTTCATGTTATCATCACACCAAATTTCATCAAAATCGGTTCGATAGGTTTTGCATAAAAATTTTGCAATCCAGATTTTGAAACAAAAATTTGCAAATTTTCAAAATTTTGCACAGCAAAACCCAAGGCTCTTAGGTACTTGAAAATTTGATCACATATAGAAGGGCTCTCAAGCTTTCAAACGCTTTTTGAAAAATTCGAATTCGTCAATTAGGAGCTCCGGCGCTTGTTTAAACATTGGTCGAATTTTTGTACTATAATTTTGTATTTTTGTAATATAATGAGTTAATTTCTCATTTGCTTATATTTTATACAGTAAATAATATTTAAATTATACTTTAATCATAAAAGAAATCATGATTAAATTAATAATTAATTAATTATCTATTTATTATCCTATACCCAACTTAAAGACTCCAAAAAAATTCCCTAAAAAGTAGTGTTTTTTAACCTCATTTTTGGCGATTTTTTCGATTTTTACAACAATAATCATGATTCTTTCGATTTGTAACTAGTCATATTTTGTAAAAATTTAATTAGACTCATTTTTTTCCTCTTCTATTTTCGCCTAAAATCAACTCTTGAAAAGATACATAATTAAATAGGAGGGAAAATATGACATATTTCGAATTTTTTTAACGTATTGTGCCGCCAAAAGTTAAGCCCACGTTTTTTTTATACGCATGGAAAAATTTTAATTTCTAGTGATATTTGAAATCCAAAAAGCCAAAAATCTCCTTGGATATACGATTCACCCAAACCAAAACAGATACCGCCTAGTCTATATATCTCTTGCAAATTAAAATTTTGAAACTTGTTACTTCCTGTAAATGTAGCCCTCGGCAAGCAAAAAAGAGCTTTTTTTTTAAATTAAAAAATATTGAAAATTTTTCGAGTTATATCGATTTTTCGAAAAAAAGGTCATCTCGAAAATCGACTCTTCTTGCTCGACGAATCGTGGTAGAGAAACGAATCAGGGCTTATTTTTTCCCTTAAGAGTTGTACTTTCACGTTAAAAAAGAATGATAACGATTTTATTCATTTCAAGTGTCCAAAAATCACTTTGAAAAATGTAAAAATTTTTTGGTAGCGTTTTTCTTGAATATCTTTTTCAATTTTCATTTCTCGATAATGTCTATTACATGAATCGAGTGCTGGTATATTTACATGAATTAAAAAAAAAACGTTGCTCT
>NW_019424299.1:0-1940 GCF_000390285.2 Anoplophora glabripennis | reverse complement strand
TCCGGTAGAACCGGAAGTTCCACGGCGACGCCAATATTTTCAATCGATAGAACATTAGGAGAAACCCCCGTACATAAATTTTCAGAATTCCAGTACGCGTAGTTTTCCAGAAACGTCTAATTGAAGATCTATCTGGAACACCCTGTATAAACCAACCGCTCAGCGCGCGTGTCATCTCACTACTTCTTAACAATTGATAAAGTACGGTCAAGAGTACGACGCGGGAAATATTCCTGCAAATTCTATTAACATGTCTGGTTCAAAATTCTAAATGGTTTTATGACTTTAGAAAAGAAATAGCTGATTTTATGGAAATGAAAGAGAAAACATTGCCGTAAATTTGTGGTCCAACTTGGCTTTGTGACTTGGCATTCCTGGTAGACATCACAGGACACTTAAACGACCTGAACTTGAAGCTTCAAAAACAAGGGCAATTGGTAAATCAGCTGTACAGTCATCTTAAAGCTTTTCAAAACAAAACTCGCTTGTGGGAAACACAAACAAACATAAAAACTGTTTTAATTTTTTAACATTAACACGAAAACTAAAAACAACAACTACTGTCAGAGCAATTCACTGATCGATTTTCCGATTTTAAGAATATATATGTATATCCATACGAAGGGTAAGGCGATATTCCATGGAAGTATCATTTTAAAGGGTTCTGAAAATTGTCAAATATAGAACAACAAATAGATCGGTCAATTTTCATAAAAATTTGGCATGTCTAGTAGGCAGGTAGTCTTTTTTACTTAACATAATGTACATTGTTATAATTCCTTGAGATATAGAAAGTTTTCTTACCTTTATTCTGCTTAGTTTTTTTCCTTTGTATTTTATNCTTCCAATTTATTTTACTTATTAGGTATATAACACAAACTGCGGGTTTTTAAACTCAGTTACCGGCTTATGCTGTAAATAAATTTTAAGAACTGCAAGTTTGTACAACAACACTGCGGTTTATTTTACAATTCCGTAAACAACTTTATAACTAGATATCTATAATAAACACAACATTGTAATGTCTCTTTCCACGTTCTCCGGAAACTGAAAAAAGAAAAATGGGATAATTGCAATGCATTATTTCCACGTAAAAGAGGCTACGGTCATACATTTGAAATAGCAATTTGCAAAATGTGCAGCAGAGTTCATGAATATTATATGAATATCTGCAAGATCTCGCTTACTCTCCTTTTAGTATGATTTAAGTGAATTAATTCTACCAACTTGAATATAAAAGACCGGGAATTACCTTGTGGGCAGAGAATATAGAAGTTCAGTTATATTTAGTATAGATTATTTAATGCGGACATTAATAAATAGATCTAACAAAAAATAATTTTACTATAGTTGTCGTGAAACTCATGAAATTTTTGGCGCGTGTTGAATAGTGAGTATTGATTTTTTTCTATAAAATTCATAGATGTAGAAAAAACTTGTCGAAAAACTACATTTTATTATATACACTCCCAATTTCCAATTAATGTTTTTCTTTCCCACTGCGGTAGGAATCGAAAAAGCGTCCTACTTTAGAAATGGACGCAAGATTGATGGAATATGGAAGTATTCTATTTTTACTTAACATAATGTACATTGTTATAATTCCTTGAGATATAGAAAGTTTTCTTACCTTTATTCTGCTTAGTTTTTTTCCTTTGTATTTTATTTTCTTCTCTATTGTCTGGGCGCCAGCCCACACGAGCTTATAGTTGTACTTTAATTCAAATTTTGTTTGTTATGTTTAAAGAAAGCTTTTGTTTGAAAACAAATTAATTTAAGATATAAGCAAATTTTAATCTATCCTGTGTTATCTTACCTTAGGGTAAGGTTCCGAGAAGATTATTAATTATATTGATATTAAATATTCTACTGATTGATGACTTTAGATACTTAATTTTGAGACGGCATAGAGACAAAACATTTATATTTGAATTTTAACT
>NW_019424298.1:0-1927 GCF_000390285.2 Anoplophora glabripennis | reverse complement strand
AATATCCTTTTCTATTTTTTTTACACACAATTTGAATAAATTCCTCTTTATACAAAACTATTATGATCAAGTTGGTAATCTATTGTCGCCTTTCGTCATTTTCCCTTGGCGTTTCAGACATTCGAACCTCAGGTAGGTAGGTACCCTCTATAGTTGCTTCATTCCTGAATATCGAAAATCCAGAAGCATATACTGGCCATTGTATCAGGCGCACTTTATTGGCTAATAACAACCATCAAACGGCATGGTGGATGGAAGAGCTCTGCAGCAGAAAGTTATATTGAGGAGTCTATATCCAAGTAACTTGATATTGCTATGAACATCCAAAGAAAATATACTGTTCGTTACAAGAAGAGACATCCGTAACTTGTGTAAGTTCTTTGCAAACTTCGGCAGACGTTATGCGTTCCGAAAATGATGGCAACAATGCTACAAGGGTTGTTATTAACGGAAAGGAAGTTAAATGTGATAAAACTAAAAACGAAATGTTTATTACTGTTGAGAATTGGAACGAGAACCGAGTGTACATAGAAATAAAATAATAAAAAGAACGTTAGAAACGTAAAGAAAAGATTGAGTTTGTTTTTTTTGCTTCGTCTTGTCTTGTCATTATTTTTATGTAAAATCATCTTCGGATCTCGAAATCCCGGGATCCTGGAAGGATTCTGTCCCGAAAATACCGGAATTGAAATATAGGAGCCCCAAAAATCCCGATTTTTTTAAAAATGATTAAAGGACCTCTCACTTTTCTTATGGGAAGTAGGTTTCGGCCAATTTTTTTGAAACTTCGCAGGTTGATAGTTCTTAACATGTAGATCAAAAGTCTCAATGGGCACAAAGTCCCAAATCTACCCCTTCCCCCACAAAAACTGCCTCCAAGTAGCGGGGAAGGTTTAACTGATATACGTATATTTGCACGTATATTTTTTGCACGTATTTTTTCACACTGAATTCGAAACTGCAACTCAATAATCGGGTCAGGAAAATTGTTATTAACAATTTAATTGTTTATATAGCTGTAGAAAGTTTATTTGTAATTTTATGAAAAAATGTTTCAAGTAAAAGTTATTTATTTTGACTAAATCTAAAAAAAAGTTATATGTGATTTTTTCGAAAAAGTAATATTCAAGCTGTAAAACGCTGTTAAACTTAACACACGTGTATATCTACAGCTATCATACGTATACTCTGTGTTAAACTTGGTGGCGTTTTAAAACTAAAACATTGATTTTTCGAAAAAAAACACAAGAATAGGTTTTTTAGATTTCATTGAAATAAACAACTATTTAAAACTTTTTTCATAAAACGACAAGTAAACTCCCCGCTACTTGGAGGTAGTTTTTGGGAGGGGAAGGGGTGGATTTGGGGCTTTGTGCCCATTGAGCCTTTTGATCTACATTTTAAGAACTATCAACCTGCGAAGTTTCAAAAAAATTGGCCGAAAACCAATTCCCATAAGAAAAGTGCGAGGTCCTTTCACTCTGCTCTCGATGGTTCTCGTGTAAAATGTATTTCTTTGTTCTCTGTCCGCATTTCTTTAAGTTTTACCCATGTTATTTACGTATCTATTGTAATACAAACGGCGACCAAACTTAGATCGCGCTTAAGTGACTTAACTTTAGACACGTTGGTGTTTTTAAGAGCATATTTTATTTTTACTAAGCAAAACGTAAATGATTAAATATTATTTTGTTTATGCTTTTTAATAAAACTTTATTTTATTAATTTTTTACTTAGAAAACGTAAAATGTATAAAAATGGTTTTTATTTTTGTTTTTTAATAAAAAGTTTTTTTGCTGTATGTGCATTTTTATTCTGTTGCTAATGTTAGATTTTTTAATAAAAATATTAGAGTTGATCCCGATATCCCGGGATCCCGGTATCCCGGGATTTGGTTTTTTATCCCGGGATCTCAAAATGGGATCCC
>NW_019424297.1:0-1938 GCF_000390285.2 Anoplophora glabripennis | reverse complement strand
TATTTTTAACATTTTGGGATATAAAAAATATAGCCCATGTTACTTAGGGATAATGTAGCATTCTAATGGTGAAACAATTATCGAAATCCGTCCAGTAGTTTTTGAGTTTATTCGTAACAAACATACATACATACAAAAATACAAATATTTCCTCTTTATAATATTAGTATATTATAGATTAATCTTAATTATACAATAAAATTGGAAAAAATTTTTTTTTGCATGTACCTACAAAACCGGAAGTGAACATTTCAAATCAGAATTTTAGTAATTTCGACCAATTTTTATCTTATTTTTTTTTTTTGTTTCAAAATATAGCCATGTATAGCGTACATGTATAAGACACCAGAAGTTTTAAAATGGGATCTGCATTAATATAGAAGATAGATTAATTAAAGTACATAGGTGTAGCACTGATTGTGAGCGTGGTACCTAGCCTTCCTTAGGTCGACTGATTTGCGCGCTATCACACTAAAATGCTGCAATATTAATATGTATTATCCTTAAGCGTATTTAAGCTCTAACAATGATGTGGGGTAAGTATTATTCAAATTAATATCTAAAATAGTACAAATTGAACAAAAATATTAGTAGGAAGCAGTAGTAAAAAACAAATTTTGTGATAGTAATGAAACGCGACTACTAACGTCAAGAAGATTTTAATGCGGATGCGGAGATACATTTTCACGCAACGTCTCACGGAAAGGGACCATTCGATGGTCTTGGGGGAAACCTCAAACGTTTAGCAATGCGTGCAAGCCTACAGTTATATATGTATACCTGCAAGTAAAGCAATCGTTACACAAATGCGGTTATACAAATGGGCAAAATCATCTTTAAAACAGACAATCATTTACTACTGCACCAAAGACAATATACGAGTACAATGTCAGAGGACTTTTTGCAACACCGGATCGATTCTGCAATCGAAACTAAAAAGGGGAGGAAGGCCTTATTTTAAAAAGAATCAGTTCTAGTATAGATTCTCATTGAAAAACTAAAATTTCAAATGAAATCGTTCTTCCTTTGTTATAATATAGTTTCATTATGTTATAATTATGATAAGGAAGGCTAAATACCACGCTCAATGCGACACGTATGTACTTTAATTCATCTATCTTCTAAACTAATGCAAATCTCATTTTAAAACTTCTGGTGTGTTATACATGTACTTCAGGCTATATTTTGAAATTATTATTTTTTTAAATTGGTCGAAGTTACTAAAATTCTGATTTGAAAATTTTTCCAATTTCATTCTATAATTAAAAAGAGCAATAAATATTCTATACTTGTAAGTCGCCATATTTAATATTATAAAATAAATTTGTTTAATTCGAAAAACTATTTCCGAAAAATACGAATTTCAATTACCACAATTCTTTAGAAGCCCATAACTTGACAAATAAACATCATACAAAAAACAAATTTTGTGTTAACATTCATACCTACTAGAAGTACAATTACGCCGAATATGAACAAATTTCAGAACGTCACTTTTTTATCGCTGTCCGCTTCACGTGAAATGACCCTAATAGTGACGTGCTCGTGAACAAACTGAAGTTCGCTCAGAAAAGTGCTCAATAGTGACTGCTGCTAACACAAGATATATAATATTTGACAAAAATATTTAATGTATTTAAATTGAATAATAAATTCAGTTAAGTTAACTAGCAATACGTGATTTCTTTATAAATAATAAAACCCTTATGTGGTCTTACCAACGATAAAAATTCGGTAGACCCCAGTTTTGTATACATACAGGGTGTCCGGTAAGTACCTCCTAATCTCTCGGGAGTGTATAGGGGAGGTCAAAATAAAACTAGTCCTTCCTATAATTTTTTTTTCCTAATGTGCCCCCTAACGGAGTTATGGGGGGTCAAAGGGGTACCTAGAAATTAACGTTTAGGTTTATAACTTTGAAACCACCCTGTATATTTT
>NW_019424296.1:0-1931 GCF_000390285.2 Anoplophora glabripennis | reverse complement strand
AAAAATGAGATTTTTTGCATAAAAATGTTTATAAAATATTAATTAATGGTAAATTGGAGTAGGAAACATATAAGCATATATCTGCAGACTGTCTTTTACAGGTACAGGTATGATGGCACAGTCCGTTTGCTACTAGTATTTTTTGCCATAAACAAAACCTCTATTGACTGACCTATTAGTAAAATGACATTTTGGGTGTCGCACTATGGTACGAAATGACTAAAAGCTTGCCAAAAATGAAAAAAAGTTTCTATTTGGAATTTTTTAAGTATAAGGTTGGCAATAGGGATAGTTGGGCTATTCAAATTGACCGGTGGAAACAGTTTGCCGTTTATACCTACTGGAGCTAGAATTTGAAGTCGAAGTAACCATATTGTGTGTGTCTCGTTCAAAGTGCTGTAAAAATTTATTTATTGTTCTGATATAGTAGTAATAAAATGGACGTTGTTCCAGGAGGTATGTAAAGTAGTTCAACATTATAAATTATTCATAATAAATTATTCATTGTCCACTTATTTTCATTATTGTTTATCACAAATAATGCTTAAATTTATTACGAAAGTCATTCAAAAGTGAACTTAAAAGTTATATATAAGGCACTATAAGGCTAAATTACTTATTGACCCGTAATCTATGATCAATTTACTATAATATTATGAAAAAAAACATATGCGCTTTCAATTTTACGATATGAATAAAGCAAAAGTTACAATAAATCTTAATTCAATTTTTTCGTTAATTTCGAACAAAAAGTGAAAAGAGTATTGCACTTATTATAAAATAAGTAAAAATAATGTTTGGAAAAATACATATAAGTAGAACAGTAAAGGGCAATAAGTAAATAAAGAGAAAGAAAACTCGAGTATGACATAAAAATGGATAGTCGATGCGATTTTGTCAACTCACAGCCCCACAGAAAAAAGTGGAATATTTGAAAGACAAGAGCCTGGTATCTATATGTTTTTGGGGTTGCTTAATCCGAAACCAGTGTCTGTTTGATCCGATCAGGTCTGCGTTAAGGTCAGTTCAAGGTTAAATGTAAATAACCATTTACCAACAAAGTAAACCTCCATATCTATACATTTCGGGACGGTTTATCCGAATCCGGTGTCCATTTGATCCGATCAAGTCTGCGTTAAGGTCAATTCAAGGTCAAATGTAGAGAATCAATTGCCAACAAAGTAAACCAATGTATCTGTACGTTTTTGAGGTCGTTTAGTCCGAATTCGAGGTCCGTTTGACCTGATCAGATTTGCTAAGTTCCAAACTCAAAACACTCAAGTATTCATTTATGCGTATTAAAATTTGATTAACAAATAATATTAAAGAAAGAAAGCTTTAACTCTGAGCCCTTGACTTTCAACAATATTCAACAGTATAACATGATCAAATGAATTTTTAAGAATTGTAATTTGTCTGCTTTACAATAAATTGAATTTTCGCATAATCAGTGCGGTCAAAAACCCCAATATCCACTTCCGTTAGTTTATTGTCAAATTTCGTCCGCCATATTGGATCCGACATTTTAGAAAATTTTCAATTTCAATATGAAATTTGTAATCAGTGTTATCAAAAAAATCAGTGTTGTCCGAAACACCTATTTTTGTCAGTTTATTCGACTTTTTAAAATTTAATCCGCCATATTGGATGCGCCATTTTGAATTTTTAAATTTGATATCAAATTCGTAATCAGTTGGGCCCAAAACCCCAGTATACCCACTTTTGTACAATTTGGAAACATTTTTTATTTTCGGCCAGCTTTTAGGCATTTCGTACCATAATATGTCGTAGATATAACCATTTGATTGAATTACAAAAAAATTGGGAAATTACATACTTAGTGCGACTTAAGGTGATTTCACAGTATCTAATTTGATGTCAAACTAACCTAGTTTGTAATTTATATAATTTTTTGATGAGTGTACAGAAAG
>NW_019424295.1:0-1939 GCF_000390285.2 Anoplophora glabripennis | reverse complement strand
ACTAAGGTAAGTTACTCCTAGTCCAATAAAGCTTCAATTAAAGGTTTTTAGTTTTACTTTGAAATGATTTTTCGTTTATATCTGAAAATCAACAAGGTATCAAATCATCTGCCTTGATAGTCATCTTTTGTGCAATACAACTTCAATTAAAACTGCTCAATTTTGAGTAAAAAAATATTAAATTTGACCAAAAGATACCAAATTGTTTCTAGCAAGTCTAAGTCTAGTCTAAGGTAAGTTACTTCTTGTCCAATAAAGCTTCATTAAAAGATTTTAGTTTTACTTTGAAATGGTTTTTCGTTTATATCTGAAAATCAACAAGGTATCAAATCAAATTTGGTGGTACACATTATAAGGGCAGTAAAAATAACCTCTTTTTTTTAAAATCACTTCACTTATGGATTTCTTAAGGAAGATGACGGAATTTCTTAATTATCTGTTGATCTGCCTCGATAGTCATCTTTTGTGCAATACAATTTCTATTAAAACTGCTCGATTTTGAGTAAAAAAATATTAAATTTGTCCAAAAGATACCAAATTGTTTCTAACAAGTCTAAGTCTAGTCTAAGGTAAGTTACTTCTTGTCCAATAAAGCTTCATTAAAAGATTTTAGTTTTACTTTGAAATGGTTTTTCGTTTATATCTGAANTATTAAATTTGACCAAAAGATACCAAATTGTTTCTAACAAGTCTAAGTCTAGTCTAAGGTAAGTTACTTCTTGTCCAATAAAGCTTCATTAAAAGATTTTAGTTTTACTTTGAAATGGTTTTTCGTTTATATCTGAAAATCAACAAGGTATCAAACCAAATTTGGTGGTACATTATAAGGGTACGGAAAGCAGTAAAAATAACCTTTTTTTTAAAAATCACTTCGCTTATGGATTTCTTAAGGAAGACGACGGAATTTCTGAATTATTTGTTGATCTGCGTCTATAGTCATCTATTGTGCAATACAATTTCTATTAAAACTGCTCGATTTTGAGTAAAAAAATATTAAATTTGTCGAAAAGATACCAAATTAAAAATTTTTAGTTTTACGTTGAAATGGTTTTTCGTTTATATCTGAAAATCAACAAGGTATCAAACCAAATTTGGTGGTACACATTATAAGGTGTAAAGCACTAAAATTAAAAAAAAATTAAAATTAACCTTTTTTTTTAAATCGCTTTGCTTATGGATTAAGGAAGGCGACTGAATGTCTGAATTATCTGTTGATCTGCCTCAATAGTCATCTTTTGTGCAATACAATTTCTATTAAAATAGCTCGATTTTGAGTAAAAAGATATTAAATTTGCACAAAAAATACCAAATTGATCCTAGCTACTATATTTATTTCGTACAAACTTTTTAACTTTTAAGGTTAATCGATTTTTACAAAACATGATTTTGCAGTTCATTATAAAAATACGTTTGCCCATAAATACTGAATTAGATAGAAAACAACACGATATTTTGGAATTTGGTGGAAAATTTCAAGACGTGCCCCTGCCGTAGTAAATTGTTATAGTAGTTCCGATAATTTTCTTGAAATTCTATCTCAACAAATATTGTACGGACTGTACCAATTACTGCGAAAGTGAACATGTTTACAAGAAAGCTACTCTAACAGATACACAAAAAAAAACATTTCAAAAGCAATACTTTAACTTGTAATTTTTAAAAAAGCATTTGTGGTTGCTATACGATCACTGTTTTCTGGGACACCCTGTATAGTCATTAGCCAACTGCGAAATTCTCAAACAGAACCAATTTTCAAAGTTTATTATTTCATGGTTTTGTAGATTATACAAAAATTGCTTTTTCAATATTAAATTAGTCTCGAGAACATGAAATAAAAAAATTATTGATCTCATACCTGGTGCATAGTAGTCATAAACCCTGATGGGTAAGAACTGGGACATATTAGCTACCGGATACCATCTTTCTACAGTAAAATTGA
>NW_019424294.1:0-1938 GCF_000390285.2 Anoplophora glabripennis | reverse complement strand
ATAATCAGAGGACCAACATTATGCCTCTAAAAAATCAAGGCTAACATGATTAATTCTCGAAAAATTTGAAAAAAAAACGAAACTTTGGAAATCCGTTTTTGTTTCATATCAGCCTTGTTTGAGGTGATATTGAAAAAAGAAGAACACTTTCTCAAGGCAACTTTTTGCCCTCTATCGAATGACATAATCAGTTTTTATATGTAACGTTTCGTCTCTCCAAGACCATCATCAATTTAATTTTTTTAAATACGACCTTGGAAATTTTATTACATTCTTTGCAAGCCTTCATGACCCCCAGTACCGTACTGTCTCAGCCCGAACCAGATTCAAACGTTTTGTCTTAAATAATTCATCTTCAATGTAATCGTTCCTTTATCAAAATTTTTTATTTAGATTTCGATGTTTATTGAATTATCGTACACTCTAGGTTTCGTTAGATCTTGTGACACCCACCTAGTTATTTAAACGATTTAACAACAATTTAAATTCCTTACTCAATATTTCAGTTGCTCATAATTAAAATTAAATCCTAAGAAATCTAATATCATTTATGATGATATAAAATTATGGAAAAATACCTTTAAAATATTTTCTGTGTTATAAAAAAATATATTCCATGTTGAAACACTGTGTATGTACAGTATGTTTCACTTAAAGCCGGAACACCTTCGTATTTAGGATGTCGTTGGCCGATTTATAAAAATTCTTTTTTTTATGTGGCAGTACTCAAAAAGGCCTACTCTTTGACATTATATTTTTTGGCATGTAATCTTTTATACGGCCTACATATATCATCATTAATAAAGGACCCTTAAAAATGAAAAAGCCTATTAGGCATTTTTTTAAGAACGAAATGGATAGCATTTTCAATTTGATCACACCTCAAAATCCTAAATACAAAGTTTCATTATTATAGCTTTTACAGGATGTTCACAAAATAGGTGCAAACTTCGAAAAATTTCACTCATTGCAGTATCCTGTATCAACAGTGGAAAATACTTTTAAGGTATTTTTTCATAGGTTTAATTAATTTTTCCATGCAATTTCATTGATTTCGCTCATACAGTGCTCACAATTATACCAGAAATAACTTTCACAACAAAATAAAGTTTAAATATTACTGTTTTCTATTAGTCCACTCTTCAATTCGTCTCCTCTTATTTCTAACAACTCTGCTCAACTGATGTGGTGCGATCTATCCACTTTCTCGGGAAATCCTCATTCAACCGATGAACTATTACCGCATGATGAATAGGTGCTCCATCTTTTTGTTTCATATCAGCCTTGTTTGAGGTGATTTGAAAAAAGAAGTACACTTTCTCATGGCCACTTTTTGTCCTCTATCGAATGACATAATCAATTTTTATATATAACGTTTCGTCTCTCCAGGACCATCATCAACTTCATTTTTTTAATTACGACCCTGGAAATTTTATTACATTTTTTGCAAGCCTTCATGACCCCCAATACTGTACTGCCTCAGCCTGAACCAGATTCAGACGTTCTGTCTCGAAAAATTCATCTTCAGTGTATTCGTTCCAAATTTATCTAAATTTTTTATTTAGATTTCTTTATTTATTGAATTACCGTCACTGTAAGTGTCGTTAGACCTTGTGAAATCCATCTAGTTATTTAAACTATTACCACCACGCGTTAAAATAAAACATATTTTCTAATAGACAGTTTTACACTGTATAAGAATTTGTCACACATAACTTATAATCTAAATTAAATAAATTAACATTGGATCACATATAGTTCACATAAAAAAGCAAAATCGCAGTCCATTAAAATCTAAAGTACTCATCCAAAGAATACGGACACATATCAATTAGGTACGATTTTAGTTTATTTTTAAAAAGTTCAACAGTACAACAGGTCTTTACATCATTAGGTAATTTATTAAATACCTTAAGGCCTAGACAGTTTGGTGATTTC
>NW_019424293.1:0-1945 GCF_000390285.2 Anoplophora glabripennis | reverse complement strand
TTTTAGTGTAAAATAAGATATTCACTGAAAATGCTGTCTAAACTTTATACTGCACTTACATATTTGAGTCTGTTGTATACAGGCTATTACAAATTTGCTTCTCACTACATTGATCTGGGAAACGGTAAGAGATACAAACTAGCTTAAAAGCTGAAATTTTGAAAATCCGTTTTTGGTCATTTCAGCCTTGTTTGAGGTGATACTAAAAAAAGAACACTTTCTCTTGGCCACTTTTTGCCCTCTATCGAATGGCATAATCAATTTTTTTATGTAACGTTTCATCTCTCCAGGACCTTCATCAACTTCATTTTTTTAAATACGACCCTAGAAATTTTATTACATTTTTTGCAAGCCTTCATGACCCCCAATACTGTACTGCCTCAACCCGTACCAGATTTAGACGTTTTGTCTCGAAAAATTCATCTTCAGTGTATTTGTTCCAAATTTATCTAAATTTTTATTTAGATATCTTCGTTTGTACATGTAAGTGTCATTAGACCCTGTGAAATCCATTAAGTTATTTAAACTATTACCACTACGCATTAAAATAAAAAATTGTTGGAGTTTAATTCCCGTGTCTATAGTTATTTCTAGGCTTCTTGAGTGCTCAAAATTCCGATCTATTTTTTTCAGGATATTCATACAAATACATCTGACATGCTCTTTCATAGTTGCGGTTACAGATATAATAAATTCCGATAATAATACGCTGATCTTCATTTTCAATCTTTGCCAAAATGATGTTTTTGAACATTTACTGAATTTTTTTAATAATATTCAGTTTGTGTTTTGGTTGTTCATATGCATTTTTAAGAATTAATTTGTCATAATAGAATTAAAATTGTAATAATGTTTTAATTTTGACGCAACAACTTAGTTATGTATGATCAAGTGATAGTAATAGTTAACAATAGTAAATGTTTTATTGTAACGCGTGATGGTAATAGTTTAAATAACTTGATGGATTACACAGGGTCTAACGACACTTACAGTGAATGATAATTCAATAAACAAAGAAATCTAAATAAAAAATTTAGATAAATTTGGAACGAATACACTGAAGATGTTCCTAACCAAGACAAAACGTCTGAATCTGGTTCGGGCAGTACAGTATTGGGGATCATGAAGCTTGCAAAAAATATAATAAAATTTCTAGGGTCGTATTTAAAAACATGAAGTTGATGATGGTCCTGGAGAGACAAAACGTCACATATAAAGATTGACTATACCAAGGGTCGGCAACTGGCGGACCGTGGAAGGTTAAATACTGGACCGCCAAAAATTTTTTTAAAATATAAATTACTCAAATTATTCAAAAAATATTTTAAAAATATTTTTTTACGTTTGAGTGCCACCCTTATCATTTTTTCTAGTATTTTACAATTGTGACTGATTTGAGTTCTTAATGCAAATGAAAATAAAAAATTAGTAAGAAATATGAATTTTTTTCTGCACCTCGTTAAACAATTTCAAAAGTATCCGGACCACACCTAAAATTACTTGCCGACCCCGACCATTCAATAGAGGGCAAAAAGTGGCCACGAGAAAGTGTTCTTCTTTTTTCAATATTACCTCAAACAAGGCTGAAATGAAACAAAAACGGATTTTCAACATTTCGGTTTTTTTCAAATATTTCGAAAACTAATCATGTTAGCCTTGACTTTTTAGAGGCATAATGTTGGTCCCCTGATGATGCAACTTTGCCCCCATTTAAACTGCTTCGTACCTCTGAGCGAATTTGTAACAGCCTGTATAGTCCATTTTTCTTGAAACGGACTGGTCTATAAAAAAAATTAAGTCTTGAAGATTTCAGAATTAGATACTCCCAAGGCTGACACAGTTTTCAGAAATTTTTTCAGATTCTGAAAAAAACAGGTCTGTTCTTTTGATCGGACCCTGTTTTTATGTTTTTGAACCAGCGGTACGCGAATTTGAAGTCAGTTTG
>NW_019424292.1:0-1931 GCF_000390285.2 Anoplophora glabripennis | reverse complement strand
GATTTACAGGTTCCAATTGACATCGTAACAACTATACATCCAAGTTTTTTGACACTATAAATAATTTAAATTATTTTTTAGAATTAAATATTTAATATTTTAATTCGAATAAATGCTTGAGGTAAATAACATTGACACATCAACATCACGTGAATAAAGCATGAAAAGACCTTTCCATCGAGGTATAAAACTATGAGCTTTTGATGAGTCAATCCTTAGAAAATCCATTTTTCTGATCAGACATTAAGGGCTTCCCCCACCCTTTATGTCGAGAGATAGAACGAAATGTCAATAACAAAAAGTTATGCGCAATGAATTCGGCTCTCCATATTTGCACTATTTGATATATCTTAGTAGGAAACATTTCTGAGAAAAAAAAACTGAGCTACGAACTTGAAAACTATTTCCAGCGATTTCTCTTGGTCGATTTATTAATCAAAATTTTTTTCCCGAAGCTCTATGGTCTATACTTTCTCTAATATGTACGATAAGAGACCCGACCTTAGTGCAACATCCTGTATAATTATATCAACCAATAGCGGAGATATTGAAAGACATTGTTTCTAAGAACCTCAGCACTGAGCATTTTAGAAATTCAACCAGCCCATTTGCTTCCTAATAATATTTGAAAGAAGAAAAGATCACTTCCTTTTTTTAAAATATGAAACATTGCTCTTATTTTTTTAAAATACGCCAGTGTCACCTCTATAAAATTGAAAAACTTATTAATCTATAAATTTTTAATTCTGATTTTGTCGTATTTTTAACAATTGCAGTGTATTCGCAACAAAAATTACCATATTTACATTTTTGTGACATGAATAGTGTGAGACTAAATTAAAGTAATATTAACTCGAAACAGGCTGATTTTTTCGAACAAATTAAGGGATCTTCCAATATCTCCGCCCCTGATTGTCATAATTACGTACCAGCTTTGTGAATTTTTATCCCCCGTTTTACATTTATTTGTTTAAGTTACCCAACCAGATATCATTAAACAAAAATTATATAAGAATCGGATTATATTTCAATCTATTACGAAATAGTTAAATTTTCTCCAATCTTTTGATTTTTTTTTAACATCCACGAAAACTTATATGTAGTTTTAAAACTGGAAACCACATTCGCTGTAATTATTTACTAAACTTGTAATACACAGAAACATGTCGCTAAATGTTAGTAGTTCAACGGGATTTTGTTGTAGGATTCTCTCTTCTCTCAGGCCTCAGCATAATTCTCTTATGCACGATTCGCGGAAGCAATCGTTTTTGATAAATAAAATAAACAAAAGCCACATTTTATTACACCAAAGTAAATAAACTTCATGTATGTACAAACAAAAAAACTACACGTTCCCAGAACACGCCGATAATCTCGCACAGTGCTAATAGAAATAAACTTCAATTAGAAAAATTATTATAATTATCATAGTCACGAGCACAGTTATGCTCCCGTGTACAGCTGTGGACAATAAAATCTCTCTGAAATGTTAAAAATTTAGTTATTCAAACCGGGCTTCTGGCAAACATGGGGAGGAGAGCGCCAGTATTTTCCAGATGTGACATCGTACCGAAGACCGCTCAGGTTTCGACGCGTTCTAGTTAGAGAGGTGATCGAACGTCGACTTTGACCGCTTGTAGTTATGTAACTAGAGACAAGTACTTGGCCGGTGCATGTGACGTACGATAAGAATTATACATACAAAATCGCATTTACACTGAAACGTAAGCGTTGGAAACATTTTCTTGTCCGCAGCTGTACACCACACGGCTTTTTCTTTCCGATTGTGGATTTCTCGGTACAAGCTTCGCCGAGTCGTTCGTAGTAAAAGCATAATTCTTCGCTTTTGATATATTCCTGTTTATGGGTACATAATCAACTGTGTGTATTCGGAATTTTAACATAAGCCGCCGCTTTTGCTCGGCATTCGC
>NW_019424291.1:0-1940 GCF_000390285.2 Anoplophora glabripennis | reverse complement strand
TAAAATATTTCTATTTTAATTCTAGCAAGTTAAAAAACACTATTGTTATAGTCTTTCCGAAGTCAGTTGAACATGCAAAAAAACGCCTGGCAATAAACCTTTCATAGACGTCCCTAAAAAAGTTTTCTGCTAAAGGTAAGAAATTATAATAATTTGTAAATAATGTGTAGAAAATTTCTATTATATGTTCATTTGGCCAACAACATATTTTAATTATTTATGTCCTCAAATTTCGTTTTGTTCCGTTTCAAAAGGTCTCCAAAATGCCATGTTGTAATAATATTATTTCTCCATTTCGCAATTGTAATATAAATGATTAATAGAAGGTGCCTATAAAAAATTAAAATTACCTAAATCACACCAAATTCCGCATTGCTGCACTGCACTGCTGGGCAATTTGTCAACCACTTGTCATAAGCTGAGATTTATTGCTCAGTAGCCCAATGCAGTTGTCTTAGATTTCGTTTGCCCGCGCTCGCATTCCTCAACTGGGCGTATACATTTCTACCACCTCCACGTGTAGTTCAACCAGACCTGTATATGAGTATGGTTAAATAAATATTGGAACAAGGTTTTCAAATATTTCAATGCCGAGTTGCTGCGTCAGCGACCGAACCTGGTACATACCGTCAACGCCTCAGTTCTTCAATTGATATCGGAAAGATTATAACTGGAACGAAAAGGTATTTTTTTGTGTTACATATATTAGTTCGAAATACACTCATGTTTCGAAAATAATTCGATAATCTTTCAAAAAGCTCCATACTAGGCGCAGTTCCCGCTAAATCTATCGCAACTATGGACAAACATCCACAGACGACCTATTACGCAGATAGGAAGGAGCAGGAAAACACAATTTCGCCACAGTTTTGAAAACTTCCGGAATTTTGCTGTACTAGAGGATGGTGACGCGCATGCGACGAGGTGCTAAACCGCCGCTAAAAGCGGAAATTTCCACGCATGTTTTGAAAATTTCTCGCCATTTTTCTCTCTGTATAATAAAGATATTTTTCATTTTTTTTATTAATCCTTAATTTAGTGAGTTTAAACTTAGTTAATGTTGATTTTGAGGTTAGGTTTTTTAGATTCAAATTCATGGTTTGGGTATAACATGTTACGTATGGTTCTATTGAATCTACTTCGTACTTCTGGCATGTAAAAAAACTGTTTTTCCAATGTAAATTTCGTTTAAGGTAATTAGGTTAGAATTAATAATTTTGAGGTTAGGTTATTGAAGAAACATCAGATATATCATCAAGGGTCATAATAATCAATTTTATTAATAGCAGATACTTTTAAACATTTTTTTATACAACTGAACATCGAGTTTTTAAAAATTTTTTCTTCGACATTGAGGTTGGGGCACTCCCTAAACATTAAAAAAAAGGGTTTTTCGAAAAAACCTCACCGGAATATGAAAATTCAGATTATCACGAGATTATTAAAAAAAATCACGAGACAATGAAAATTGGCGAGTGGCGAGAATTTTGTTCAATATTTCCCACTGTGCGACGCCCAAAAGCCACCGACAGCGTCAGAAGGCGCGAAACTTCATCCCTTTATCGAATTTTGGCAAAGTTTAAGTCCAAAATTTCGAAATTTGAACTACAACACCAAAATTTGGCGCGCACCTCACTACAGAACTCCCTGCGAAGCCATCGTTGAGGGAGTTGGAACGTCAGCCCAGCAACCGTGCAGTTCAATAACCAGTATCCTGGCAACGTACAGTACGTTTCAAATTTTTATAATTTAGTCTTATATGCAAATGTTACATATAATATTTTATTTATTGTAAATAAATAAAAATATTTCAATAAATTACAAATCAAAACAGTCAAATTTCTCGTAAAAAATTAAACGAGCCCAACGTTCTCATTGTTCACTAGCACATACCACCCAGGTTTTGTCCATACTGCAGTTTAGATCTTAAGGGATACAAC
>NW_019424290.1:0-1934 GCF_000390285.2 Anoplophora glabripennis | reverse complement strand
GATATGAGGGTACGGCACCACTGATTTATAAGGAAAAGAGGAACATTGTTTTCATATCGTGAGAAACATTTTTTCCTAGCAGATTGCTGCATTGGCAGAAATGTTGAGAATAATAATGTAACAGTTCTTTTAAATACTATAAAATGCAGTACTTATATATAATGTTGATATTGTAACATTTAATAATATTCTAAACACAATTTACGCAATAACTGTAACAGTTAATTTTAAGACAATGTTTTATACGTCGAGCTCTTCTGAGCACGGTAAATAGAATACTGATTTTTTTTTTTTTTTTCAAAGAAATAACTGACTTTTGTTTTTAAATACGTAAAAAGACCTTCTTACTTTTCAAAATATCGAAAGCATAATGAAATTATAAAAGAAAATGTGAAAAGTCAATAAAAAATATTTTTTTCCGTGTCTGGCGACGACTTTCACAGTTTTGCTTACACTATTCGAAAGAGCGGAAAAAATAAGTTGATTTAAAGAAAAGCACAATCCATTTGTTAAGTAAAAATTTTGTGAAGTCGAGCGCAGCATGGGCACTATGACGTCACAGCGCTCCCCTCTCCTGGCTACCGCTCAGCCGCGTGGGCTTCCGCGAGGATCACTGTCTTTAACGAACATGTCATTTCGTGGTCGATTCCATTAAAAAAATTCAGCGTATAAAGGAAGTCTTCTACTTTATTACAAAATATTAAATAGAACAGCTCCTATTGGTCGGATCGAGACACTTTTGTTTTAAATTCATGTTTTTTAAGCCCTATTTGATGTAATTGGTTTGAAATCTATATGTATTAAAAAACCTTAGTTATCGTTTTTTTTTTGTTTTTTTGTTAATAACCTTTTTGTTTAACTTAAAAATCTGAAATTTACACAAACGCGAGACAATATTATCTATTTTACCGAATTTCGATATCTTGATTTGGGCAGAAGATATACGCGCTCGCATTTTCGACTTTATAAATTTGTAGTAGGCCGCCATTTTTAAATTTTTGGTCCGGATTGCGGGTATTTGTTGAGCGCCCCAACAGTTATCTTTTCCTGTAGTGTCATCAAATTTCGGTCAAATTCATTCTTTTTATTTAATGCTGAAAAATTTGTTACACATTTTTTTCTTCACCGCTAATTTTGCAATGTAAAAAAAATTTGGGAGTTTTCGCAAAAACCTCTCCTTGAAATAAATTTTCCCAGGAACAAAATTGATGAGTATACCTCATGTCGATTAGAGGCTTATTTTCGGAGATATAAGCGAAGAACTGAAAAAGAGCAATTGTTTTTTTTTCTTTTGTTATAAACAATATGACGCTCAACCTCTACAAATACATAAATTTGGGCTTTTATTCTGTGTATTTTTTTACTTAATTTTAAGCCCTTAAAATTTGAGTTAGCCACGATTTAAAAAAAAACCTAATTTGCCCGTACTAAAACTGACATGTAAAAGAGAAGTTATACGGAGAAACAATGCGGCAAAAGTGCTTGAACTTGTTGAAAATGATCCCGGTACTAATACGAAAAGAATTTCTGTACTTATTGAAGAAAGTACGACGACTGTGCAAGACACTTTGCGAGAAATCGGGCTGCATCCCCATCATTACCAACCAGTACAAGAACTTCTCTCGATGGATCTTTCCCAAAGAGTTCGTCTTTGTGGATCGTGGAGCAATCATCTGAATACTCTTTCAAGAACTCCTTTCTGTGACGAAGCTACATTTATTTTACAAGAGATAGAATTTCCATAACGATCATGTGTGGGCAATAAGAAACCCTCATTCTATTTACATAGACGATTATCGCTAAACGTTTGGGCTGGAATAATTAATAATGAAGTTATCGGACCACATTTCTTCGACGGAAAATTAAACAGCGAAATGTACCGGGCTTTTTTGGAGAACGGTCTACCTTTACTACTTCAGGACATTCCTCTTCAA
>NW_019424289.1:0-1956 GCF_000390285.2 Anoplophora glabripennis | reverse complement strand
ATATTAAGCATCGTCCATCGACCCCATCAGTGTTAAAAAGTAAAAGATTCCAGACAAAAATTTTTATTTTGTAATTAAACGATAGTGATAGGTAATTTTTATAAAGAAGTAAAACGTAAGAATAGCGTGCCGATTACATTAAAAACGAGATTCTTATTTCTCACTTTGCTTAATTTTTTAGTTTGTGTACAAACTAGTTTTACAATGAACCGAGAAAACCATGCATTTACTATTTCCGAACATGTCGATATGGTGTTAGTGTATGGTGTAGCCGGAGAAAATGCGCTCGCGCCGAGTAGGTTGTACCGGGAACGATGGCCACAACGTCACCCCCCATGTGCAAATACAATCCTACAGTGCGTTCGGCGGCTGCGAGATACGGGAAGTGTTATTCCTCTAGGAGAAGGACGTGGTCAGCAAGTGAACTTTAATGTTGAAGATGCAGTGTTGAAAAATCTTGACGAAGACCCCACAATTAGTACTGGACGACTCGCACAGCAAGTAGGAACCTCATCTCATACCGTATATCGTATATTGCATCTTAAGTCACCAGCTGTTGCACCCCTATCATCTGCAACCAGTTCAACAGATTTTACTCACGGATTGTGATCAACGAATTCGCAGATGGTTTTTATGGCAATGTGCCAATCAAGTGGACTTTCATGCTTATGTTTGTGTAACAGATGAGGCGACATTTATCTGTGATGAAGTGAATTTCCATAATATGCACATATGGGCAGATGAAAATTCTCACGCGATTAGGGAAACTAATTTTCAACATCGGTTCTCAGTAAATGTTTGGGATGGCATAATAATGCACTTATGGATCCCTATTTCTTTGAAGAGTGACTAAATGGACCAACATATGCTGACTTTTTGGAGAACTGGTTGTCTGAATTACTGGACGATGTGGCATTGCAATTTCGAGCACGCATGTTTTATCTTCAAGATGAGGCTCCTCCACACAGTACTCGAGAAGTAACGACACTTTTGAATTAAATGTTTCCTCAGCATTGGATTGGACGCTTTGGTCCTGTGCCGTGGCCACTTCGGTCACCCGATCTAACTCCAATGGACTTTTATCTTTGTAGTTACTTGAAGTCATTGGTTTACAATACCCCAATTGCTATGGTGGAAGAATTGCGAAACCGTATACTTGAAGCTGCTGACACAATTAGGGGAATACCTGGAATTTGGGAAAATATTCGCCAAAATTGGGTGCGTCGGTGCCATGCCTGTATCCGCGCTAATTGGGATCAATTTCAACATTTTCTCTAGAAATGGTTTTATTTCATTTTGTTCCATATTTTAATGGAGTTTGTTTAGTGCACGCAATTGGCAACTACAGATGATTACGGATGTGGTTTTGTTTGCAAACTCTTGCAGTAACAACAATGCATTTAAGATAGTAATTACTATTAATTATTATAATAAGAAAATATCAGTTTTTTTTTTTAATATCTATTTTCTTAGTTGCATTGAAAAATTCCCGAAAAATTGAGAAGTATCTTTCTATCTTTCAACGACGATTTATTTACGCGGCTGGTCTACAGCACGTAACTCATCGTACAGCCCACGGTTAGGACCGTTCCAGAAAAAATATTTTGATCCATAATTGGACTTTAATTTACAAAAAAAAAACGCAAAAATAGAAGTATTTCGTATATAGAACTTTTTTGTATAAGGCATTTCTATTACAAATATCGTTAGGAGGCTATAGTTTAATTTTTATAAAGTATACACGCCACACCCTGTATATTGTGCAAAGATTTTTAGTATTTATTCCCATAGGGACTAAAAAAACAATATAGTTCTAAATGCAATAATTTAAATATTGGAATGTTTGTTTAGTATCGTGTAAAAACATTAAATTGTGTAAAATTATATCACGCTTAAGTAAACTAAATAATATACGATATGCCAATACATCAAAGTGCACCTGGAACATTTCACGTC
>NW_019424288.1:1877-2514 GCF_000390285.2 Anoplophora glabripennis | reverse complement strand
AATAAAGGAATAATTCTTGAAATTTTATTTGTACTAAATTATTTATTATACAGGGTCGCTGATATTTATGGGAACGGTCGATTATCTCCTAAAGTTGCTTCTCCTTTAATGGAACACCTTGTATATTATTCCATATTTCAATTCTTCTCGAAATTCTAACCAAAATTCATATCGCACATCGTGTACTTAAACATAACTGTTTTCGAGATATCGAATTTTGAAAATCATTTTCTTATAAATTATACAAAAATATTCTAGTACAGTCTTTGAAGCTGAAAATCAGCTGTAACCTCCGAATTCTCCGAAAATTTAGAATAAGGCTCATCTTAGGCTCAAGTTCTAAAGTGACATAAGCCCGATTCGCGCCATTATTCTATGGCTAGAAATTGGCCTCAATGATTTGGGATCGAGGGGGATTATCCCTCTTTATCCTGCCTCATCTCGTGTAGGCCTGGACAGCCTTCGTAGGTGGGCCCCATCCGTCGTCTACCCCGACCGCAAATGCGGCCGGTGTAGGCGCTTTGTGGGACCTCCTTTTGTCCTGGCTGGGCCCCGCCGGCTAGGGCCCTTTCTTCTGGCGCTCTTCTTGCTTCGCCGGCTCGTCTGTGTAAACCCCGGGGGTAGTGTCATGTTTATG
>NW_019424288.1:0-1381 GCF_000390285.2 Anoplophora glabripennis | reverse complement strand
ACTAAAACAAAACTAATTGTAAAGGGTCTACGATTAATTTTAATTCTGATGGAAATGGTACAGCGTTTACTGCTCATTTTTTCCTTAAAAAATATGAGCAACCCATCTGTTTTTGACGATAACTCCTTCAATTTTGCTCTAATTAACTTTTATAAGGGCTCATTTTGAAGGTCTTTTTGAGTACTACAAAAAACTTCTGGAGCGTTATACACGTAAAATTAATCATTTTTCCGTTATTTGACGTTGAATACATCGATTCGAGTATTCTCCCCAAAACAAGTCCCCTTCCACTAACCATATTTCGCTTTGTATAGGACGTACAACACTTTGTTTATTTATAAGCTACATTTTTGTTCATTATACTTTTTTAAATAAAATGCGTAGTTTTTGAGTTATTCGCGAAAAATACTTTGAAAAAGTGTTATTTTTTCACTCAAAATTCCAAGTTTTCAATCGTGAATAACAAAAAAACTATTGATTTCTCGGAAAAATTCTTCGAATATTTTTTGCTCAAAATTTGATTCTCTATCGATTTTGAAAAAAATTTCCACCCCCGAGGGTGAAAGCGTCAATCGGCGTTATGTCACTAATGTTCATTGACCTTTTCTCTAAGTATCTTCCAAATTTCAAGTCGATCGGTTCAGTTTCAAAGAATTCGGAGGTGAAAAGCTTCAATGACTGTACTATTTGTCCATTAAGTTTATACTACAGTGACTATAGAGCCACTGCAGTTTAGACTAGTTTATAGTATATATATCAAGTTATCTATGAAAGTTTCAAGATCCATAACAACTCCGCGTCGTTCATTTGTCTAATAATTATTATCTCGACAACAGATGTGAAAAATACATTTAGTGTGAATAATTTTCTCCCCAAAAATGGCACGTTTGAGTGAAATCGAGCGGGTTGAAATTTTAATAATCATAGGATATGGTGATAGAAGACGAAGTAGTGGATATTTTTTATGAATTGCATCGCGATCGGGAACGTATTTCTAAATCAACCATTTCAAAATATTGCATCGTTTTCATGAATTCATTACTGTCAGAAGGGTGATCACTGAGCATCTTATAAAATATTTGTTGTTTATTAAAACGTTTTCTCTCTCTTTTATTCTGGCATAACTATTGTTTACATAAAACTTAAAATATCCAGGACATCTATAAAAAAATGCACTTTTATCAACCCTGAACTGTTATGCTTTTTTATTTTCTGTAATACCTTATTTTCAAAATAAATATTCATAATTTGGGGTCCTTTTTCTTTTATAGATTTGAGAGTAGAAAAAATTACCTTCAAAGTTCAATATTTTGAAATCTGTTAATTTAGCTATGTACTGTGCTATATAAATTTTGTTTAGAATTTCGAGAAGAATTGAAAT
>NW_019424287.1:0-1935 GCF_000390285.2 Anoplophora glabripennis | reverse complement strand
CATTTGTTTAAGATAATTTCGTGACTGTTATAGATATTTTGATGTGAAGGCGTTTCCACAACAGTCGAATATGAATATGACTTTTTTATATAAAACTCGTACAGGGTAATAAGAATATGTGTATTAAACAGTCTTATGTTTTTTGACATATATTTTCATTTATGCCTGTTACATATTGCTAAAACGTACCGTCCCAGATAAAATTATTTTACCGCGGTTCTCATTTAGTGACAGCCGACTATTTGGTGGTATTCTAATAAAAATTCAACTTCAGTATTTTAATAGATTCGTAGATAAATATTTTTTACGATTTAGATGAACCAACTTTTATTAAAAAGTTAATATCTACTCTGATACGTATTGACTTTTAAATGCGCTGACTTTTGATTGTGGGTAAGTTGGTTTAAATCGTAATACAATGTATGTCGGCTGCAAATTTACCAACAAAACAGAAGATTAGTTAGACTAAAATCTCCTCGTGCACTCGGCTGTCATTAACTGAAATCCTTTTTTTTGTAACTCTGTAATTTTGCGACATATGACACGTACATCTTTTTAAAAATAAATAAAGTTGTAAAAGAAAAAATATATGAGTTTTCTCAAAATCCCTACCAATAAAAAAATATGGAAACAAATAAAATCTATTTCAGGTAAAGAATAAACTCATAGCCATATTTGGCTATCCTAAAACACCTTTATGTTAAATTTTATTAAATTAAAATTTGAAGTGACGGAGTTATTTTTAAAAATTAAAAATATTTGTTTTTCTTGGAGGCCCACAATGTTTCAACGAGACAAAATTGTATTAAGGTATCTTGAGTAGTATGGCCTATTTGCTCACGGATATTCTGTATGAGTTGCGCGTGCCAGATTTTTAGTTGCCCTGAAAATGTCACAATACATATAGTGACGAATCAACAAATAAAAATTGTGTGTTTTCTTTGAAATTTTGCGGACTGTTTACTGTAAACTATTTTAACGAATTAAATGATTTAAATATAAAAAGTAACCATAAGTGTTTCAAGACTCGAATTCAGTCAGTTTCAGTACTCGAATTGATGTAAGCACATATTTTACCCTATAAAATAAATAAACTTGCAATAAAACTAAATGTCGTGAAATTTAGAGATTGTAAGTAAGCTCGACTATATCAGCAAATACAAATATTCTAAAAGTAACCAAATAACTGCTTTGTTAAAATACATATATCAACCAAGTTAAGGCAAAATAAAAAATGTCCTACATTTAACCATTTTTTAAAATGTAAACAAAATTATCAAAAATCATTTCATCATTTCTTTTATTATCATTTTTAACAATACTTGAAATTGTAGGTATATACAGGGTATAAGGCATTCAAAATTAATGACAGGTTTTAACTTCTCTAAGATTTCAACAAGAAAAAACAGTTGAGCAAAACCCACAAGTAACTAATATTTTATTCCGTTCATAAATAATGTAATAACTTCAGGCCACAGACTCCACAAAAGTCTTTTTTACAAAGACGAAAGGTTTTAAACATTTAATAGCTGAACTATTTAGAGTTTACTGGAGCAATAACTTTATTTTATGACACCTGGCTATTTTCAAGGGCAACGGAAAGCGACGAACAGAAAGCAATAGAAGATGGGCTGACTATTAACAAAATTTAACTTACTTCTCTAGAAAACAACTGACACTTTATTTGATTGAGATGAACTATACGTAAAAACTGCACTTTGTTGAAAATATTGCATCTGTTTTCCTTATTTCTGATTTTAAATGTGACAAATTCGTTGTAAAAGTTTACTTTGAAATTCCATATAAACCATCATGTTCAGTAATATTTTTAAGTGTTAAATCACTACCTTTTGACAATATAAATACTAATAATACCTAAGTTGAGCATTCTACTTTCCGATAATGTATCATTATTATTTATTTGTGGTGTTTAAA
>NW_019424286.1:0-1978 GCF_000390285.2 Anoplophora glabripennis | reverse complement strand
TTTAGTCTTATTTCTTAGAATTTCGCGATGACTGTTGCTCCTAAAAATTTTGAATTAAGAAATCTGGAAACTAGACATTTGGCGCTTTAAAATGCTTTTTTTAAAACCTTAATACGATGATTTTTAACTGAGATACAGCATTCTGAAAAATCACTAAAAATTCGAAAAATTTTTTTGCTCCCTTAATTTTTTGCAGAAGTATATATCAATCCACCTGATGTGATATGACAAGGCAATAAGCGGGCAAAAAACAAATGGCCGAATATGCCACCTTTTAGTTTATTAGTCTACAATAAGGTATTCGTAATACGATAAGTAATTTCCTGACTTTCTGCATGAAGTATTAGTTTTTACTGGAATCAATATAGAATTTGTATAGCGCAGTGTTATAGTATTTTATCATGTTTAATTTTATAGTAAAATTTAAGGTGGTATTCAACTATGTACTGAAGTGTCTTACGGTTTGTATTTCAATGATGATATGGTAGACCAGGTCGGATCTGTCTAAATATCCCACGTCTTGGATGTAAGAGGGGTCAAGCTAATTTTTGCTGGAATACCTTCAGTACAACTCACATAATAAAAGTGTAGATCCCTTGATCTGGGCAAGGTCCGGAACATTTTCAAAATTGCAAAAATGTCTAAAAAAGGCATACGTTACTAATTGTAAGTAAAACCAAACCAAATAATAATTTTTGCTGTAATACATAATAAAAATAAATTAAAGTAACTATTAACTCTTTCTTCTCCATTTCGAGTATTCAATAAACTATATTTTAATGCACTGTGTTTAGTTTCTGAATCTCAGTGACCTCTAAGGTTGACCCAGTTTAGGAGAAATATACACTTCTGCAAAAAATTAAGGGATCAAAAAAATTTTTCGAATTTTTAGTGATTTTTCAGAATGCTGTATCTCAGTTAAAAATGATCGTATCAAGGTTTTAAAAAAAGCATTTTAAAGCGCCGNCAGAGGATGAATCTGTTCAAAATAAGTCGTAAATATAAATTTGAAATAAATAAATATTTATACGTTATGGTCATTCAGTCACGATTCACTTCAGCGTTTTTAATATGTTTGTAGACCACAAAATTTGAAATCGGTTTGACGCCGCACATGCACAGTGAACAATTGACAATCGGTTGAAATTACATTCTGCAAACAAACCTAATTCATTTTCAAAACTGCACTCGACACTGGGCAGCTCCCAAACTTGGTTGTATGTGCACACTTGTCAGTGTTGCCTACTGTTCCCTTTTTAAACCACCTGTATGAAACTAAAATTTATAAACTATAAATTTTTCGCTTGATTTAATAAATACTAACTATCATTGCTTTGTGGAGAGGCATACGTTACTAATTGTAAGTAAAACCAAACCAAATCATAATTTTTGCTGTAATAAATAATAAAAGTAAATTAAAATAACTACTAACTTGATACATTTCATATATTTCTTTCTTCTCCATTTCGAGTATTCAATAAACTATATTTTAATGCACTGTGTTTAGTTTCTGAATCTCAGTGACCTCTAAGGTTGACCCAGTTTAGGAGAAATATACACTTCTGCAAAAAATTAAGGGATCAAAAAAATTTTTCGAATTTTTAGTGATTTTTCAGAATGCTGTATCTCAGTTAAAAATGATCGTATCAAGGTTTTAAAAAAAGCATTTTAAAGCGCCGAATGTCTAGTTTCCAGATTTCTTAGCTCAAAATTTTTAGGAGGGACAGTCATTGCGAAATTCTAAGAAATAAGACTAAAACAATTTTTTTTCAATTTTTTGCGTTTTTTTCTCGGTCCACGGGCTTGGAAAAATTTTTTACACAAAAATCATGATATGGACTTCATAGCCTCTTCATTCAGCTTTAATTTTAATTTCTTTTTTCAATTTTTCTCTACGTTAATTTGATCCGGAGATATTCGACTACGAATACAAAAGCATCCTTTTGGCTTTAACCATCGATATCTCAGCAACTAATGA
>NW_019424285.1:0-1987 GCF_000390285.2 Anoplophora glabripennis | reverse complement strand
ATTATGAAAACGACCTTCTTGTATTATATGTTTTGTGGTTAAGACTGTCAAGACGCGGGAGGCTGGCGCTGTCATTGCATTGCTGTCATTTAATCTTGTGTTGAATTAGTTTGTGTTCGCATTGAATTCTGAGTAGTTTTGAGTAGTTAGTGTATACATTTTGTTAATTTTCATGGAGTCTATGAACATTTTCACAATATCTACCCAGGCAGCTTTAATGCGTGGCGGCTTCAGGATCAGAATTACAACACGAGAACGTGAAAAACATTAACAGTGTCTGAACATAAATATCATAGTACCCATGTGTAGTTCCACAACACTAACTGCCCCCAACAAACTTTTTAATGTACCTACCAAAGGATGAGAAAATGAGGAAGAAATCATGCAAACATATTTTATAGAACATCTATTTTTGACAAATTATCAGATTGCTGTTGGATAAATCCAGCTTATGTAGCCATAGAATATACAGTTTTTAAATTAATTAATTAACAATATTGTGTTAAGTGAAAGTAAATAATATAAAATCTACCCGGCACACGTAGTTTACATAAACACAAATGAGTAAGAGTGAGACAGACAACAGAACACGACTCTACATGACTAGTTTAATTTGGACCGATACCGGATCGCGCGCCATTATTCCATGACTAGAAATTGGCCTCAATGATTTGGGATCGAGGGGGATTATCACTCTTTATCCTGCCTTATCTCGTGTAGGCCTGGACAGCCTTCGTAGGTGGGCCCCATCCGTCGTCTACCCCGACCGCAAATGCAGCCGGTGTAGGCGCTTTGTGGGACCTCCTTTTGTCCTGGTGCTCTTCTTGCTTCGCCGGCTCGTTTGTGTAAACCCCGGGGGTGGTGTCATGTATATGGTTGGGTAGGGTAGTGTAGTGCGGCTATGCAGCCTGGGATGCGCTTTGCTAAGGTGGCCCTTATGCTAGCGCGGGAGGGGAGAGGTAAAGTGGGTATGGGTGTGTGTGTGTGTGTGTGTGTCGTTGTCTTCATTTCTTGATCCTGGCGGTCTCTGAAACAGAAAAGGTTAGCGGGCAAGGGGGGGATGTCGTTGGGGTGGTCACCCAGGGTCAAAAAGTTGATGTCTAGGTCTTTTGTGTCGATACCGGATCGTGACGTAAGAGTCAGCCGTCTTTGTTTAAGACTGCGTTTTAGTGCATGGAGAATTATTTTGAATTTATATATTTTTTTATAGGAAACCTATTAATTAAAAATTTCAAATTTATGTGGCAATTGACATTTTATGATGAAAGGAATTTAATAAGAAAAGAAAAAAAAATGTGAAACTTCTCCATTGTAGTGATACCGTTCTGACACATATTATATAAATATTGGTTTTTGTAAGTAAGAAATCAGTAAAAACAATGCGGAACTAGCACGACGCCACACAATTATTTACATATTCCAATAACATAACCTCATTACTGATCTGAGGCTGAAATTCGTTGGGTTGGTACTTCCGAACTTCACGAAGAAATTGACGAAAATTAGAACATGCTCTAATTCGTCAAGAACTTGATGAATAAATTGATGAAGTTATTTGACAGCTGTTTTGGTTCATTACACTTTTCCAATTTCTTGATGAAGCGACTTCATCAATTAATTGATCAATAAATTGTCAATGTAAAAGAGCTATAAGTGAATTCTACACTTTTGTATGCAAAACGATTAATAGAAAGACAATATGACAGTAAATCAGTTTTGCACCTAACTTGTCAGTTAAGAATACAAAATTATAACTAATTGCTTACTTTAAACCGCCATTATTCTATGGCTAGAAATTGGCCTCAATGATTTGGGATCGAGGGGGATTATCCCTCTTTATCCTGCCTCATCGTGTGGGCCTGGACAGCCTTCGTAGGTGGGCCCCATCCGTTGTCTACCCCGACCGCAAATGCGGCCGGTGTAGGCGCTTTGTGGGACCTCCTTTTGTCCTGGCTGGGCCCCGCCGGCTAGGGCCCTTTCTTCTGGC
>NW_019424284.1:0-1947 GCF_000390285.2 Anoplophora glabripennis | reverse complement strand
TATTATTAATATCTACCCTAATCTTAAAATGCTACTTGATCTGTTGGTATGAGTGGTATACTTTATCATTTGTTTTACAAAAAATAAATAAATTCAGACAGTACCTATTTGTTTTTCTTTAGAATAAAAAAAAAATTGACAGTTGTGGATACAAATTTCAAAAAACTAAAATAACCAATTTTCCAGCATATTTAGTTCTTTTCAGACATTTTCAATGCCTCCTAGATTTAAAACTTCAAGAGTGTATGAAAAATTATTGGTATTATAAATTGATGAAAGCAGGCCATAGATTGCCAACTAGATTACGAATGAAAATATTAATATCTTTACGAAAAATATGTCGCAACATTACCAAAGAGTAAGCTTAAGGTAGAGAATAAAATACGTTATGACACCACCTACCCTATAAACCTTAAGGCTTCTGTGGCATATTCGAAGGAGTTAAAACATATTACTACGTGCTTTTCTAAGTTTTCTTTGCTGAAACGGCGATGTTTATCACTTAATATTCACTGGTGTAGGGAAAATGACTGTTCAACGTCTACTGTTGACAACGGAGAGTATGAGAAATTGTTGAGGTATGAACTATATATTAATATATTTGCTGGTAGCTCTTGATATGTGTCAGATAAACCTTTACATATGTTTTCCAAAATGGTATATCTTGTATTTTTTTCCAACATTCTTTGCATTTTTTCCTTTATCGTACTACTGATTAGGTGTATATTATTNAACAAATCTAATATTTTGGAAGTGTAAAATACCACGTCAATTTAGAAGCTTTACGTTGTCAGTAGAGGAAGTGGAGGATATCGAAATCTGATGGAGCAAGATCAGGAATATGAGGCAGATGGGAAATAACCTTTTAATCGAGAATAGTGGTTTTGTCTCAAGAGGACACAACAGGAGAGGAGTTGTTGACATTAAACCTCAGCAGCGATAATTATATTCCTCTGAAGCAATTCATAGTAGACAACGCCTCCTCTGTCCCATCATCAACTTAGCTCGGTACCAGCTTTTGCTCAGGAAATATTATAAATTGATGAAAGCAGGCCATAGATTGCCAACTAGATTACGAATGAAAATATTAATATCTTTACAAAAAATATGGCGCAACATTACCAAAGAGTAAGGTTAAGGTAGAGAATAAAATACGTAATGACACCACCTACCCTATACACCTTAAGGCTTCTGTGGCATATTCGAAGGAGTTAAAACATATTACTACGTGCTTTTCTAAGTTTTCTTTACTGAAACGGCGATGTTTATCACTTAATATTCACTGGTGTAGGGAAAATGACTGTTCAACGTCTACTGTTGACAACGGAGAGTATGAGAAATTGTTGAGGTTCAAAACGCGAGTCAGCTGCCAAGGCCATCGACCCCCCGCCGCACAGTGGGACGAAACGCCACTGTCGCATTCAAATTACTCTACACCCCACATAGTTCAACTGTTTCGGGTGATTTTTTTTTCAAAATGTTCGTTTTGAATGTCCCTATCGATCCCTCATTTGGGATTTTTGATTTCGGTCTTAATTTTTTTGAAAATTGACTCCAAAATTCGATTTTTATGAAAAAAAAACTAATTTTCGGCGCAAATGTGGTCCTACATGGCACAAGTTGATATTTTACGAAATTTTTTTCAGCTGAAAATTTTCGTTTTGATAAATACTACAAAACTGTCTGCGTGAAAGTCGGGAGAAAAATGTTTCATATTCGCTAAAACGGTCATAATATTCCAAAAATTTTCGTGGAGAAGCGATTTTTTAATTGGAAATTTCGCAACCTAGGGTGACAAAGAAAATAGATAAAAATATGATTTTGGTCTCAAATAACTCGTAAAAATTTAAGATGAGCATAGCTTTTAGTTTTTTGAACATTTTCAAAAATCACCCCTATTTAGGGGTTGAAAAGACGCCCAAAAGAAAGAATTGAATATTACCATAA
>NW_019424283.1:0-2174 GCF_000390285.2 Anoplophora glabripennis | reverse complement strand
TTGGGTTGGTACTTCTGAACTTCACGAAGAAATTGACGAAAATTAGAGCATATTCTAATTCGTCAAGAACTTGATGAATAAATTCATGAAGTTATTTGACAGTTGACAAGAAATTCGAGAAGTGTAATGCACCAAGCATTACACTTGTCCAATTTCTTGATGAAGCGATCTTCATGAATTAATTCATCAATAAATTGTCAATGTAAAATAGCTATAAGAATAAGATATTACCTGAAAGAAATGAAGGATTTGAGGCAAAATGTAATGAAAAAAGGCGTGTTATTGTTATACAAAATATTTCATTTGAAAAGGTTGCATTTTTCGTTCATAATTTTGACTAAAATTTAGGTTGACCATGCAAAGACCGAACCGAACTGACAGAAATAAAATAAATTTTGTAAGAGCAAAAAAAATCTTCTAAAATAGTGCTTATTTTTAAAAATATAAATTCTGTCGTAGTTGTCATTCACACAAAAAAGTTACAGGATAGCCAGTGGCGCACAGGCACTGGAAATATAACATCCTGTATATGTATTTTCTCCAAATTCTATATTTACCAAATTTGAAGTTTCTAAGAAAAATAGTTTTCAAATTATTTGAAAAAAATAGGTTATCTATTCTATATTTAGAAGGCTATATCTCAGTAGGCGTGCACTTTTGTATATAGGTAAGTTAGGCTAAATAGTCTTATTTTCATCCAAGGAACCTGTGGTCAAGCGTTGTCCATCCTTTTCTGGGACACCCTGTACAGGTCTGGTCGTCCAGTTAAAGAATGCGCACGCGGGCGACTGGGCAATAAATCTCAATTGTTGACAAGTGGTTGACAGTGCAGTGCAGCAATGCAGAATTTGCTGTAATTCAGGNGACAAGAAATTCGACAAGTGTAATGCACCAAGCATTACACTTGTCCAATTTCTTGATGAAGCGATCTTCATGAATTAATTCATCAATAAATTGTCAATGTAAAATAGCTATAAGAATAAGGTATTACCTGAAAGAAATGAAGGATTTGAGGCAAAATGTAATGAAAAAAGGCGTGTTATTGTTATACAAAATATTTCATTTGAAAAGGTTGCATTTTTCGTTCATAATTTTGACTAAAATTTAGGTTAACCATGCAAAGACCGAACCGAACTGACAGAAATAAAATAAATTTTGTAAGAGCAAAAAAAATCTTCTAAAATAGTGCTTATTTTTAAAAATATAAATTCTGTCGTAGTTGTCATTCACACAAAAAAGTTACGGGATAGCCAGTGGCGCACAGGCACTGGAAATAGAACATCCTGTATATGTATTCTCTCCAAATTCCATATTTACCAAATTTGAAGTTTCTAAGAAAAATAGTTTTCAAATTATTTGAAAAAAATAGGTTATCTGTTCTATATTTAGAAGGCTAAATCTCAGTAGGCGTGGACTTTTGTATATAGGTAAGTTAGGCTAAATAGTCTTATTTTCATCCAAGGAACCTGTGGTCAAGCATTGTCAATCCTTTTCAGGGACACCCTGTACAGGTCTGGTCGTCCAGTTGAAGAATGCGCGCGCGGGCGACTGGGCAATAAATCTCAATTGTTGACAAGTGGTTGACAAATTGCCTGACAGTGCAGTGCAGCAATTCAGGTAATTTTAATTTATTATAGACATCTTCTATTAATAATTTATAATACAATTGCGAAAGGGAGAAGAGGGATATTTTGTTTACTAATATTATTACAACATGACATTTTGGAGACCTTTTGAAACGGAACAAAGCGAAATTTACCATCAATATAATAAAATTGTTTGAGGACATAAATAGTTAAAATATATTGTTGGACAAATGAACATACATACAGGGTGTCTTACGGTGACGGCCCATTAGAATTATTTCAGAAACTACTACGATTTGAATTTTGAAAATTTGGGACACCGGGTTTTAGGGCATGCCCTTCGCAACTTAAATAATGGCGTCCCCGTACTACTTCCGGTTATACCGGAAGTCGCCATCAACTTGCTTATTTCAAATGGAATACCCTATATATTATATCGCATTTTTGGATTCTACTTGTAATTTTTTACTTCTAGCAGAAAACTTTTTTAGGGGCGCCTATGAAACTCGTTAAATTTTATTGCTAGGCGTTTTTATACGTGTTTAACTTACTTTCGAAAGACTATAACAGCGAACAAGATCTAGTATG
>NW_019424282.1:0-1949 GCF_000390285.2 Anoplophora glabripennis | reverse complement strand
ACCATTTTTTCACGAAAATAATGTAGGTTTAAGATTTAAAAAAAAGAAGCGTTAACGTTGTGGATAAAAAAATTATGCTCGTATTTACGTCATAAAGACGGCGTATGTGGCGAAGATACATCGAAATAGATAACAAATTATGATTTCTCGTATACAGAAACATCTACCCCTAAATTTTCACGTTCATACACTCAAAAATATTATAATTATTACGAAAATTTAATTTTTAATTTCCAACTTTGACACCCTGTATCTTTTTCGTTATCAACATTTTATTAAGGCATGTTATCTCCAATCGTAATATTTTGAATTTTGAAGTAAAAAATCTAGTATGTCTCTATGGACTATTACTTACGGACCACCCTGTATATGGTATTAGAAAGAGAAATTAGGACACAAGTTAATGAATACAAAATGGTTGGATATGAAAAACACCCGTCTACATCACAGTGCTACTCTATTTATGACTATCATTTTAAATAAATTCCCCCAATATTTGTACAATAAAATCAGATTCTGAACTGAAGTTCATAATTTAAACACCAGATTTAAAGGTAATTTAACCCCTCTTTCACATAAAACTGCGACATTTTAAAGATCGTTCAGTTACAATATGCCAAATATTTACAACGCCCTACCGTTGCCTCTCAAATCGCTGTCTGTCAGTTGTTTCAAAAAAATATATAAAGCCTTTCTTTTTAATTCTCAATAACTAGTACCTAATTACAAACATATAATAACTAAGCTGTTGCGGATCATGTTCATATGAACTTTTTATCTTAAAATTAGTCAAAACTTCACCTTTTAAAGTTTGTACAAGTATATAATAAACACCTCGTATAGTGAACATAGATTGCACTCTATTATTCTAAAAAATATGAATATGCGAAGCATCGACAAAATACATAAATCTAAAAAAAATATGTTATGTTTTATTCTTTAAATAGGTTACGTAGGTATATTTATAAAAATTGTTTCAGATAACGGTAATTGCCTCTAAAGAGTACTGCATTGAAAGAATGTTTCTCTTTTAATAATTCTTTATTTCAATATCAATTCTTAGGTTCCTAAAAATGGGAACAGTTATGCTAACATTTTCTGTTTGTTCAGCACAAGAAAAACCCTTGGTTCACCTCTCCGAGGTGTCTCTTAGGATTTCCGTAAAGCTAATTTAGAAACATTCTTAGGTAATCCAGCCCGTAGACCCAATTAAAGTTGAGACTATTCTTTTTATTCGTAACGGATAACTAATTTAACGGCAAATTTGCCCGTCCAATTAAAATTCTAATTAATGAGGGTAGGTAAGAAAGTCATTTTGTATGCTGCTCTTAAGACACCTAGCTTAAAACTAAAAGTAGCTCTCTCGTTCGGTGTCGATAATCTAACTTTTTCTTTGCAAACTTTTACGCAGGGTTTTTCTTAGACAAGTGCATTTCCTCAAAGGTGTAACAGAGAACATATAAATAAACAATTTTTATTAAACAACCTGTAGTCGCAACTATTTCAGAAGATTAGTTAACAATTATTACGTGAAACTTAGGCCCACTCTGCATCACGCCACCCAATCAACACTGGTCAACTGTTTAAATGGTAGTAACTAGGCCAAGTNATAGAGAACATATAAATAAACAATTTTTATTAAACAACCTGTAGTCGCAACTATTTCAGAAGATTAGTTAACAATTATTACGTGAAACTTAGGCCCACTCTGCATCACGCCACCCAATCAACACTGGTCAACTGTTTAAATGGTAGTAACTAGGCCAAGTTCAGTGTGGTTATTTGCACGGTGCAGGAGCAAACCTCGACTCTCGTCGACTTTACGTTATTTTATTTCAAAGGGCCTTATTCAACTAGCGAATATAGTGCTAATATACGGGGAGTGCGAATATGATTTAAATATGACTTGTCCTTTGTAAGACAACAACCGAATCCGAGAACAGTGCAAA
>NW_019424281.1:0-1942 GCF_000390285.2 Anoplophora glabripennis | reverse complement strand
ATATTAAATTAAACTACACAATTTTCTTAACAAAATGGGTCTCTTTCATTTTTTTTCATAAAACTAACCGTTTCCATGCATGCACGAGAATTACACTGTTTACCAAGTAAGTAACGTCAATCAATGTGGATGGAAGAAAGACAAAAATGGTCTTGTCACTCTGACTACTCTCCAAGCACCTGCTCCAGAAGTTCTTAAACTAATTTCTTGTAAATGCAAGAAAGGATGTCGTGGAGCATGTGGATGTAGGACATCAGGGATCAACTATTCTATAATTTGCTCAAACTGTCACAACAGATGCGATAACATATCTCAAGCATTGGAAGATAGTGACGATGAAGACACTAATACAATCTTAGAACCACTGTGTAATAAAATCGATACAGAAAGTAGAGAAAAAGCTACTGTGTCAGAAGAATTGATCCCACGCAACTCTGAGATTTCGTTGCCTTCAACTATCAAAAACATCGATACAGCTGGTCCCTCAGGGGTATAAAAACGAAAGAAGTTATTGTAATTTTCATTTATCAAGGGAAACCACAGAAAAAAAAACGCGATATACTCTGGTGGTTGGAAATGGGTATTATTTTTCATTGCACTTTAAATGGTGACCTTTGTAGCCCAGTAAATGAAAAAAAAAATTCTAAAAAAATTTGTTTCAAATGGAAACTTGGTTTAATCATTAGTTTAGGCAAAAAGAAATAATATTTCCCATAAAATATCGGTTGAAAACAACAAGATCATTGTTTAAACAATGATTATAATGTAAAAATTACCAAAAATGGAGTTTTTTAGCTGTATTAAAAAACGCTCTCCAACAGGAGTTTTTGCTTTTGTTTATACTTGTAGGTTTTCAAAAAACGCTTCATTTGAGACCTGAATTAAAATCCATTAACAATTTGTTTAAATAATTGCAAAAAACAGCGAAATTTGAATTTGCTATAAATAGAAGAAAAGAGCATAAATCGTCTCTAAACTGCAGTAAAAGTTGTATTTTGTTACGCTTAAGAAACCCTGAAAAATTAGTAAAAAAATATTCATTTGTTTACGAGTTTTTGCATTTGTTTATTAGAAATAGCATTTTTTCAATTGCAAAAACGGGATTGCGTTATAATAAAGGGCCTATAAAGGGCTCATTTGTTTCGTCTTGACTTATATTTTCAAGATATACAATTGGAAATTGTAATTTCATAGGCTAACCTCCTCAAAACGGCGTATAAACAAATAGTGTAATTTGTTTATAAGGTTTTTCGTTAATAACTTAAAGGAAGAATGAATATTTTTTAAAGCCGCTTTAATATTCTTAATCCTTGTAATTTTTCACGAATTTAAAAAAAATTGTTCTAGGACCATTTGTAGCCGATAGCGTTTTTTTTTTAAATGCATAACTTGTTTATAAACATTAAGACTTGAAATTTCGGGAATAAATCAATCAACCCTTAAACTTCATAATAACGGTTAAAGATATAGAAAAAAATCCATTTTATAGTAATTTTTAACCCTTTAAAAAACGTCATCGAATACATTTTACACCTAGAATGTGGTGGGGGAAATAAGACATCAACGTTCCGAGACTTCAAATTTTAACTGCCCGAAAATTTTGCGATATCTCCGGTAATTGTGGACCAATTTTAACGTTTTTTTTTAATCTGGGGTAGCGCATGAAAATAATAACAACTGCACAGTCCATTTTGCAATGATTAATTATTAAATTCTTATAAACTATTAATTTTGTAAAAAAAATATTTTTTGGCATTTTTTCGAGAAATAATTTTTCACAATGGTACGAATAAACAATTTTCTTAAAAAACAATATTGTTATGTAAAAAAATTCAGAAATGATATATTTTTTATGTATAAAGTTTATTTTAATGAGAATCGAGTGCTTTAATTTACTTACCCGTTTTAAAATATAATATGTAATTTAATGTTAAAAAATAAT
>NW_019424280.1:0-1942 GCF_000390285.2 Anoplophora glabripennis | reverse complement strand
GTTGCGAGTGTAATTCAATGCCGGTCGGGGTATATAGCCCGCGGAGTAGTTGTTTCTCGCAACACTGGTAATTTATTTTTTGTAATTTTTGGAAAGTTTTGTCATTAATACTAATTTTGTTCTGTTAACATTTATTAATTCCATTTGCAAGGTCAGTTGAAAAGCAGTCCTAAAATTAAATGCAGAAACTATTGAGATATTACACAGGGTGTCCGCAAATTTCACCGACAACGTTTGACGATATTCAGGACGATAAATAAAAACGATCTACGAAAAAAAAAGTTAAATAAAAAGTATTTGGTTTTTGAGTTACAAGCTTTCAAAGTTGTCAAAAATAAAACTAATTTAACTAATAACTTCATAACTCTTTTGGCGATCGCGTTAAAATTTGGCACATTTATTTGGACTATTATGGCGTATTATTTCTTAAAGCTTTAGTCAAATCGATATAATGGGTGATAGTTTTTTCCAGTTACTTCTCCCTTTTAGAGGTCAAAACTTTTACAGAGGTCGTTTTTTTAAAACGGGCAGCAGCATTGAAAAGGTCGTTTTATTTAAAAAAAATATTGACTCTTTGGAAATCGCCTGCAGAAAGCCATTCTTAAGAAAAATGGCGTTATTTGCAGGTCTGTGTTTCGGTTTGCGTAGCAATGTCACGAATTTAAAACCTTGAATTCAGTAGGCTATGAAAACAAGATGTTGATTGCTGTGCAAAAAAGAAAGTACAAGTACTTACTTAAAAGCGAGTGCGAACATATTGAGAACTGCTGGAGTTGATAGGGAATTACATCACGTAGGTGTTCGATGTCGCCACATACTTATCATCATAAGTGAGTTTGTCGAATGGAAGAATCACACATTGACACAAATGTCCTGCCTGTATCAACTACTGCAATTTCAATCCGAAGTAACAATTCTTCAAAAATGTTTCTAAAAATAAAAGACTATAGAATTTAGATCCAGAGTGCGAGTAATGCGTTCCAACGTTGGACACATCGCCATTTGCCACATCGTGTGGGCGGACGTTGGCGAATTGCATGTGTCCAACGTTGGCTACATGTCACGTTCGGGCTCCTGTCGGTAAATTTAAACCGCATCAAAGGAGCTTCCAGCGTTGGAAGCACGTTGGAAGCATGGTTCGTCATACACCCACACGAGCGATCGTGTGTTTGATGTATTCCAGGAGCGGCAAAAAATTCGACATTCAACTAGTTTAGTTTTTATTTTGTCTATAAAGTGATACTGAATATTATAAATATAATATAAAGTTTTCTAAGTTTGCACCTACTTTTCACAAGTTGCACTAATGCCTTGAATTTCAAGAGATTTTATTTAGAGATATGTAGCATACACCACCTTCTATCACGTTTTTTTTTGTTTTTTTTTTGTAATAATAGTTTTACCGACAGCAATGTCAACAGTTGTTGTTGTCTCTTCATCTTTCATTTTTTACTGTTCTGTGAATCTGCAGCATGAGTACGACACTGACGAACGTTGGCCAAACATGTATTTCTAATGTTTAACAAAAGTTCACCCCATCGTGTAGCAGACACACTTACCATACTTTATGACGAAAATTGTGTCCAAAGTTGGAACGAACATTGGAACCAACATTGGAACCAACGTTGGACACATCGTCTGGGACTGGCTTAATGCACGTAGATAACTGTACAATACAATTGGTAACCTCTAAATACAAATATAAAGATGTGGGGATCCCTCAAGGCTCTCTGCTAGGCCCAATTCTCTTTTCGTTTTACACAAATGATCTGGATTCTGTTAGTACTGATGCAAACTTTATTATGCATGCAGATGATCAATCATTATTGATTTGAGACCCCACAGACGAATAGTTGGAACGTAAATGTAATAAAGTTCTACTAAAGTTCTAAACTGTTAAATGATTGGTATAGATCTAATTATTTTTGTTTTAATTAAAAAA
>NW_019424279.1:0-1946 GCF_000390285.2 Anoplophora glabripennis | reverse complement strand
ATTACAGTTTTTAGGTATTATAAGTAGTATAAGAGTATTAGCTCTTGCCCCATTGTGGGGAATCAAGGAATTTTGTGGCTCAAGCAAGGTTGGGAACCAGGAAGTCGATTGACTTCCTTATGAACTAGATGATATAGGAATTTTACTAACTGGCATCGTCAAATGACTGATAATTACGAATGATAGAAAGCGGTTTTCTTAGCACGTGATTGTATTGGATGAATGTGATCAACAAAACTCAAATGACAATCAAAACAACTCCTAGGTCTTTAATTGTTTCCACTGACTTAGCCCTCATTAATTTTACACGTGTATTTTTCACAATACACCTTCCTGATCATTCTTCAAGTTCTAATAGTTAGAAATATTATTTATTCTCTTTCGAATCGCCAGTAATAATCAGATAATCACATTTTATAGCGAAGCAAATGTCGTCGATAAAAATTAGGAATATAACAGGGCCCCAATTGGATCCTTGGGGGATATCCGAACTTGCGCTATGCCGCTAAGATTTATATCGATTTAAGACAACAAACTGGTCATATATTTAATATGTGAAGTGTTTAAGCTCAAAAAACGTGACACTTTAATTTTTTTCAAAAGTTTGACTGTTTGAAACAAAGAAAGGGTTCGCTAGATCGAGATGAAACTTCACAGAGTTCATCTAGGTATATCGAACTGTAAAAGTCATGCTTAACATTAGTCATTTCGTGAACATTTCTAATTTAGCCGTCAATTTTATAAAAAAAACATAAATTACCTTTTATTTCCTATTTTTTTAAATTCGTGTAAAAGATGAAAACATTTTTTTCCGAAAAGTTGCGGCAGCATGTTATAGGAAATTTATTCCAGTTTATCTGGTCCATACAATGACTTAGCTGAAAAAAAAATTTTCCAAGTCCGTGGCAAGAAAATTTGCAAAAAATGATTGTCGCCCTATTTCTTAGAATTGTATAATAACCGTAGCTCCTAAAAAATTTGGACCGATAGATCTAAAAACTAGAATCTTAGACCTTCAAAATTCTTTTTTTTTAAATTTCTAATATGACCATTCTTCACCTATATACAGTCTGTCAAAAATCACGGAAAAATTTCGGAAATTCTTTTGACCCTTTAATACTTTGCATTAATGTATAAGGAATCACTATTGACCATTGATAATACATATCACCATTTTTAAATATTGGACTGACTAACTTCCTCAATGATCAGAAATCATATCAGTTTTTATTGCCAGATTAAAAAAATTGAAGAAGTAAGGAAAATACATGTACATCTTTTATAACTAAAAAATTTGGCATCTGGCCCTTATCAGAAGTTAGTTTTGCCCTTTCAATTTCTTGAATCACTGAAGTTATTAATTACAAAGACACACATTTTTTTTTTCACAACATGCTTATTAACAGAGTATGACACCGCCCTGTATTTTGACTCGCTGAAGAAGAGGGACCCATCAGAAAGGAGGCATTTTAGAGAAAACAATGCAGAAATAAAAAGTCTTTATTTTGACCCTATTAACAGGTTTGGGCCTATAATTTCAAAATCTTAACTATTTTAACAAAAAAATCGAGGTTTCCACTGATTTTGAGCTATTTTTTGAGATCAGGGAAAAATCCTGAGTTGATGAGCATTTCTGATGGCTCCATCATTTTCAGTCGGACAAAATACAGAGGGTATCGGTACTCTGTTACATTTTTTTGTGTGCCTCTGCCCATGATAAATAAACATATATAAAAATTTTTCAAAAAGTTTTGTTCGTTTTTTCTGTAGCGTAGTTTAAATATTATAAATTTTGCTTTATTCATCTTTCACCTTGTCTTGAAATGCGTTCCTATTTTTCGTCTCTGTAGAGCACCATACTGTGTAGACATTCGCACATTTTATTTATCCGTCCAGCGGAATAAACAGTCTGTTTTTGTATTTCCGCGGAAAAAACAACGTGTATT
>NW_019424278.1:0-1948 GCF_000390285.2 Anoplophora glabripennis | reverse complement strand
TCTTTGGTCTTATATATGTTAGGAATGTAAGTAATATAATAAAACTGCATTTATTAAAATATGTTATATGTGCGGGAACAAAAATGTTCTTTATTTGCCCATTTGACCAAAATTTGTTCAAAAATATGTAGTTATATTTAACTGGAAGTCGTGTTTAAAAACGTTTTATATTATATTTATGTATTGAATTTATTTTATTCATGTCATGTAGATGCGAGGATAAATAAAACATATCTATTTCCTTATTTACTAATATTTCTTGAACAATAATTTTAATTGTGTCCTTATCTGTTTGAATAAAATAATATTTTAGTACTGCATTCTATTTATTTCATGTACAAATATTGTTTTATAAAGTATAAAATTTTAATAAAGCTTATTATTGCTTTTAAAAATAAATATTTTTATATTTTTAACACTTAATTGTTATGTTACTACCAAAAAAAAGAGTTGACTTCCTAATATAAGAAAAGAGTTCCTTTTCAAATCAATGTATCGCCATTTGCATTCTAGGTCACGTGACTTAGGACAAATGGCTGCCGCTTTGGCTGTTGGTGTTAGAAAAACTACAATGCACAAAAAGTCCGCTTTGACTCCATCCATATATTGTTAGATCTATGTACGGTAGCATTACACTTCATCAGTTCTTAGAGCATTTTTTTGTCATCCTTCACTTATAAAATATTTCATGTACATTCTCGTATTTTTCCTTGGATTTTAAAGGAAGTAAGCTCGAAGATGCTTTTTCCAAACTTATCTGTTATTATATAAATAAACAAAGGCGTGTTAGGTTACTAGGTAACGGAAATCGTACACAAGTACCTACTATGAAATTTTTTAAATTTCTAACTTTGTAATGCTTTTATATCTACAATGTATCACTATTTGCTTATAATAACTCGATGCATCACCAGCCACCTCCGACTATCTCGAAAACATTACGTTTTACGAAAAAAATATCATGCAACAAAAAAGTTTCTAAATACAATGGCTTTCCAACGGACTAATAATTTTTAAGAAATTCAAATATGTGACCAAATTTTTTTGGCTCCAAAGACAAGGGGCCCACGAAAAAGTGTCTTAAGGGGGTTCCCCGCCAAAAACCGGGAACTATCAGATTCCACATGTCATAAAACCCCTGTGTACCAAATTTAGTGATTCTCCTACAACAAGGTTCGGAGATATAAAAGAAAAACTATTCTTAGGGGGTAGATTTCAAGGGGCTCCGAAATAAGGGACACTTGGCAAAAATAAAAAATACGGGTCCCCTAAAGAGTGACCGCAAAAATCGCCCGTTTTTTCACAATTCGCAGAGAACTAAAGAAAATAGATAAAAATATGTTTTTGGTCTCAAATTACTCGTCGTACAAAATTGAGCATAGCGTTTAGTTTTTTTAAATTTTCAAAAATCACCCCTAGTTAGGGGTTGAAAAGACGCCCAAAATGAAGAATTGAATATTACCAATAAATATAAAAACTATTAGCATGTGAATTTTTCTGTCTAATGATTCTTGATACTAAGAAAGATTTATTCTCATGACTGAAATAAGTATGTTGAATTAGAAAATCCACCCTTAAGCGCGCTCAGGGGGTGGAATCATCCCCAAAAATAGAGAATAGAAATAATTGTAAAAATTCCAAAAAAAATATATTTGATAATTCACATGCTAATAATTTTTATATCAATTGGTAATATTCAAATTCTTCATTTTTGGAAATTTTTCAATCCGTAAGTAGGGGTGATTTTAAAAATTTTCAAAATGCTCATTTCAGTTTTTTACGACAAGTAATTTGCGACCAAAAACATATTTTTATATATTTTTTTAATGCTCCGCGAATTGTGAAAAACGGTCACTCTTTGTATTAAGAATCTGTGACCAAATTGCATTAATTTCGGGACACCCGGTATAAATAGAATCCTTACAGAAGCTTCTAGAGAGGTAGCAAT
>NW_019424277.1:0-1968 GCF_000390285.2 Anoplophora glabripennis | reverse complement strand
TGAATAGTTTACAAGTTATGGCCTTATAAACAAATTAACTAATTATTAGTCTGAACGATCCCGAGCATCTTCCACAATCGCACTGATGTTTTTCATGGTAGATTTCATAATAATACATTGAAATCTATCATTTTTTTTTTAACTTCAAATTTGCAACCTGGAAAGTTTTTTATTTTTTAGTCTTAGTTGCAAAATATACGACGCACGCGCGTGGTATAGTTATATATTATTACATATTCGGAAAGCTTATGAAAAGAGCTTTAAGTTAAAAAAAATCGTCAAGATTACAGACGTTACAGTGTTACAGACTGTCAAAGTTGACGGCTTATTGTTAAACAAATTAGGTTGGTAGCTGCAAAAAAAATACTGTCATAATCGGTAACCCGAGTACTTTCCCAGATAAAAATGTTGTGGAAGTATGTTAAGCGCATAATAGCTGTTTTACATTGACAATTTATTGATGAATAAATTGACGAAGTTCTTCATTAATTAATTCACGAATTTATTGGTTTTACACTGCTACAGACTTTGTCAGTTCTACCAATGAATCAAAGAAGCATATAAATTTCAAAAATTTCACCTTTCCACTCATAATTGTAGTGATACACAGCGGTACCGTTCTGACACATATTAAATAAATATTAGTTTTTGTAAGTAACAAATTAGTAAAAACTATGCAAAACTAGTACGACGCCACACAATTATTTACATATTCCAATAACATAACCTCATTACTGATCTGAGGCTAGAAATCTGTTGGGTTAGTACTTCCGAACTTCAAGAAGAAATTGACGAAAATTAGAACATGCTTTAATTCGTCAAGAACTTGATGAATAAATTCATGAAGTTATTTGACAGCAGATTTGGTGCATTACACTTGTCCAATTTCTTGATGAAGCGACTTCATGAATTAATTGATCAATAAATTGTCAATGTAAAACATCTATAAGAAATATTGTCAAAAGTCAGTGGGTCGCTTGATTTTTCGGCGAGCCGTGGCGCGACGGAAGGGTGGGGGAAGCGAACGTCAGCGAGTCCAAAGAAAATGACATATTCACAGTCCTGCCATTAAAAAAGCGTAATTCGCTTGAAAATAATATATTTGACAGTCTATAACTCCGTTGTTTTTCAACGAATCTTGACGATTTTTTTTTATCTTAAAGCTCTTTTCATAAGCTTTCCGAATATGTAATAATATGTAAGTGCGATTGTGAAAGATGCTCGGGATCGTCCAGACTAATAATTAGTTAATTTGTTTACAAGGCCATAACTTGTAAACTATTCAACTTACCGATTCCAGATTTCGTGTGAGTTATTACACAGTGATAAGGAATGAGAGGATGCGATGCCAAAACGTTCTGGTAATTACAACGCAGTTTATAAATGTTTAATTCGAAAGTCATAAATAAACTTCTTCTGTTTATACCTTTTGATCTAATCAATATTTTTTGACGCTCGAGGACTAGTTTTGTAGGTCTTTTGAAGACGAAAAAAAGTGTTTTACTGTTTTCTCGTGGAAATGAACGGAAAAAAGTTATAAGCGAAAAACGTGCATTAACGTAAAGATTATACAATTAACCAGCCTGTAAACAATCTTCCCCCCATTTTTATGACTGTGGAAACTAATATGTTATTGTACATAATATTTAGCATCTATAGTGATAAATTCAGCTTGCCGAAACAAAAAGTCGCGGCCAACTCTATATTTCTATATGTATACTCTATATGTATATTATAACCACGTCCATTAAAACTGCAAAAAATTACGACTTAAGGATATATAACGGAGGTTAGAAAAAAATAAAAGTTTTTAATCCATTATCTAGAAAACAGTGGGTGAACGATGAGATAAAACGATCAAGTTCTAATCTGAAATTTTTATACAATATTAAACAACAGTTTCCTGTAATGAGCGACGTTTATAAGGAGGCTAAAAAAAGTCATGCCAGTATGATTCGTAAAACTAAA
>NW_019424276.1:0-1966 GCF_000390285.2 Anoplophora glabripennis | reverse complement strand
TGATGAAAACTCTTGTAATGTTAGTTTGCCGCTGGGCTATATATTGATATGAAATATGAAAAGAATAAAAAATGTAGAAAGAAATCTTATATACCTAAGATTACTTTTTATCAAATTGTACGATTTTTATATACTCTCTGGAAACAATGATCAATCAGGTACAAGGAATTTGATTTTGATGTAGGATCGCCTAGTTAGGATAGTTCTTAGTTTTCATATCATAGGAAAAAAAATATTCTAAAAAGCAAGTCTTTTTCTTTTTACAATTTAGCAACAGCTAAATGTCAAATATTAGTGTAAAGAGGTTCCTAAATTTTTTTCAATACAAAATTTGTTTAAGTTTCACCAAAAAATTCTCATATTTTGTTAATTTGGGCTTGATTTATACCTACATTGTTTTTTTATTCTATGTGTTAACCTGTACCCAACAATCTCAACCGAAATGTACCCCTGTATAGTTTAAAGCTTTATAACATAAAATTATTTCAATTCAGTTATAAATCATTTAGAAATTACTGAAAAGCCTAGTGTTTATTATACACAACATTTTCCTTATAAAAATCCATTAATTATTCTTTGAGCATTTATTTCTGTTTGTGTAAGATAAAAAATAGTTAATTATTAACACACAATTGTATAAATGCATTCTTTATTGCACAATCCACTTGGTTAAAAACAAGAGTGAACCGTTAACCATCTTCAATAGTGCAAATGTTTGTAGACATTTTTTTTCTCGTACTTATTAACAAACGTGCTAATATTTAAGGAGGTTATTCTTGGGTCTATTTTAAGAAAAAAAACTTCATATGAACATATGTCCTAAAAGTCTTAACTTTTGAACTACAGAGCGCTAAAGTTTTATGAAAAAACATTTTTTATAACTTTTTTAAAAATAATATTGTTAATGTTAATGACTTAAATACGTGACAACTAGACTGGGTAGACAACTGTCAAATCTGATTTTTACCTACTAGATCGTTTTTAATTCTTATTAGTACCTAATTTCATAACAGCGTACAAATGAATGAATTTTATTTTTTTATGCGATAACCGTACGTCAAACGAAAAAAATTCAATATACCACATTTGTTCAGAAAGGAATGATGATTTCAAAAATGATTTTTACTTTAAGAAAAAGCAGTGGCGTAACATATTTTTCTTAAAAAATATACAATACAAAACCTGTACAGACGCCACTGGCAAAAATAATAAAATTGTTTGTACATCAGAAAATGCATCTCGATGAATAGAAGGCGTGTACCAAATTTGAAAAAATATCTAGGGTAATACCAAAGTTATCATAAAAAAATTGTTTTTTCATAAAACTTTAGCACCATGTAGTTCAAAAGTTAAGACTTTTAGGACATATGTTCATATGAAGTTTTTTTCTTAAAATGGACCCAAGAATAACCTCCTTAAATATTAGCACTATATTAAGAAACGCCCTGTATATAATATCTAAGTGTCACATATACAGGATGTCTTATATTTTTACCGATTATAGAACTCACAAAAATAAAAACGAAAGTTCATGTGAAGCTATAAAGCTTCATTCTCGAGATACAGGGCGTTAAAGTTAATAAGAAAACCCTTTTTTTTAAATATATAAAAAACTACTTGACAGATTTTGACAAAATTTGGCACGTTTAAGCAAAAGAGACAAAAAAGGCAAGAGACAAAAAAATCTCAATCTAAAATAATAACACCCTTATATAAAAGCAGTGGCGTGCTTAAATTTTTCTTTAAAATGTCTGGTTAGGATGCACAGCGCCGCCCCTGAAATAATTATATTGAATCTAATTATAACGAGCGTTCAAATAAAAACGTGGTCAAGTTGGTTCTGAAAATTTGGACGTAGGGCGTAGCATATAGCAAATGAACTTAAACGTCATCTGTCAAAGCGCTATATCGCCGCTAGCAATTTGAATATTTTCGTTTTAAAAAGCGTTTAAAATGGTGTTTTCTC
>NW_019424275.1:0-1946 GCF_000390285.2 Anoplophora glabripennis | reverse complement strand
GAATAAAAGTGTATATTTATTCATTAAGAGCTTGTAGAACTGTGGGTGAAATCTGGCAACATTGCACATCAATATAGCGTGGTGGTAAATGTTGGGTCAACTGTCAACTGTGCTTAGCGCGTATCACGGTCCGTAAAGAGACGGTCGCCGCATAAGTCAATCAGACAATAAAAAACAAATACATCATCAAATTCCTCAGTTTATCTTCGTTCTACCGTCATCTCTTTCTGACTCATTGCATATCCCTTAAGAAAATAAGAGGCAAATTTAAAATTGTCACTTTTCTTGTACCACACTCCTTTTAACGTAAAATAATAAATTTAATCAGTTATGATTATGGTTAATTAACAGGTATTTTGAATCTAAAATGTTACCTTTATATACAAACTGAACCTCTACATTGGAATTTGGAAATAAAACGATGAAATGTGAAATTGTTTTGAATACACACCACTATCGGTCACCAATTTTGACGTTTGGTTACATAATTAACCTAAAATTTGTATTAATTTTATTACAGTTATCTATTAATATCCATAAACTCTAATAAAAGGAAGAGGGGAAGTGAATATATAAACAATTTAGACCTATCTTGGCTCCAAAATAAAAACTGTACAATTTATATGATCTTATTGCATCTGCTTTTGTTTTTAGTAAAATTTCAAATAACTTACCAAAGTACTTTATAATAGACTGCAACATAATTATTGTTGTACGTACCAATTAGTTATCGTATTTATCCTTTTCCAGTTGATGTTCCGAATTAAAAAATTCCTAAGTTTTTACAAGTAAACTATACAGTAATTTTTAGTCTTCAGAGTTTTTTTCGGTGTTCGGAGTTAAATGGAGGAATAAAAGGAATGGATCAAGAGGAAAAGTTATTATAGTTACTTTTGACATAACATTTAATTTTAAGAAAAACTGTCAAGTCTTTTTCTTGATGATAAACTTAATAGCTCTGCTTGAAGATCGCGTTCAAAGTTTGAGTCTTCAAAATGTGTACTACAAAAATGTCCAGTTATATGATTAAACAAATCGCGTCTTTTGCACCTTTCCACCCATATCTTTCTAAGCCTTTTATCCTTAGGAAACACAATAAATAAAGCTTTTAAATTGTCTTGTTTACCACTATGAAAATTATTATTGCAAATTACAACACTACACCTCAACCTGGCATTTTTACGTGGTAAATTAATAGTTTATATTAAACACTACACCATCAACTTATTAAAAACAATTATCAATAACTAACTAATTACTGCAAAATACCGAAACAACTATGAAATATTTACTTAAATACTTGGAAAAATGCAAAAATACTAGTTAAGTTGCATGTAAACAAACATGAATTCTAAAGGTTAAACATCTTGTGACGTAGTATGAGATAAGCCACGCCCATAATTTCTGTCTATTACTCGACCGTCTTTTTTTACGGACCGTGAGCGCGTATACCGTACATATGAATGAACATCCAAGATACAAAGGAAAAGTAATAACTGAAAAGCAATATAAAAGGCGTATGAAACAGATCGAATCTGGATAGATAAAAAAAGCAAAACGTGCAAACCAACAATCCATGATAACTGTCAAGAATCTCAGTGTATGGTAACCATCAATTGTTTAAACACAATTTATTGACAACAAAGAAACTGTTCTTTCGTAGAAATAATCTTTACCATAATTCTCTAGTTGAAATAATATGCCACTGCTTCTTTTGTAATTCCAAATATACTTACCTATCGGTTTTCAACCCATTAATATTGATTTAAAAATAATTTTAAACAAGTTAAAACAATGCTTTTTGGTTTTAAGTTATGAATTAATTAACTTATACGGAATTGTTTTACGGTCTGCTTTTCACTGCTTTATCTAATTTTCTATCATGAAAAGGATTTTTTTTTGTGACGTATATTTGATAGTCTATCCATTTTTTAATTTTGAAAATT
>NW_019424274.1:0-1949 GCF_000390285.2 Anoplophora glabripennis | reverse complement strand
CCAGTGCTTACGTGTTACAGCAAAATGGCGATACCTCTAACTTCTCTATGGACGAAACCATGGTCAGTATAAGTCACGCGTAATCGCGCATGCGCACTGAGCCGAATTCCGGTTTATTATGGAAATTATTAAGTGAGGCCTCAGTTACAGTAAGTGAGCCCTAATTTGTTACAAATAAGGACTGACTAACCCCAATTGGATCAATTCTAAAAACGTACATTCATTTACCCGAGCAAAGCAACTCACTTGGGACAGATATACAGTCGACTAAAATAAAATTTCAACTGAACTGTCATATAGCCACAAGACTTTTCTTTGTTGTGGTAGCAAACACGTTTCAACAAAACGTATTTACTTGTGGCAGCATGAATTTTTTTCTGTGAGTGCAAAAATTTTACCTACTAAAGCTAAAATATCTTAGCAAAGCCCCTCACTTGGTGGATTTCTTTCAGTGTATAATGTACCTCCTAAACGGACCACAAAGAAGTATCTAGAAACTAGGATTCGGGCTCTGAATTTGAAACCGCCTTGTATAATTTGAAAAATTTTGGTACAGTGTATTACAATTAAAGATCCTCTATTTGATGTTATAACTGATCTTTAATACATGGTATCCAGAAACGTACTGGCCTCAACAAGCATTTTTTTAAATTTTGACAACTGGTATAAACTGAAAATATTACTACTACTATTACTAGATAAATTACAGTTCCATTTCTGCTCTATGCCAATCATACCATGTAATTGATTTTAAATAAATTTTTTTGCTCAGAAAATTAACGATTAATTTGATGTCACTTGGTATTTCAGAAAAAAATTAAAACCTACTTTATTGGCACCCTCTTTAAGCGGTTGTATGTCCACAGGGAATATTCAAATGAGATTCTTTTTATATGAAAGCCCCACCTTATTTTTCGACAGGGAATCATCCTCAGAATTCAGAATTTTTTCGCACTTATTTATTTACACCTTGTAAAGAGGAGCAATCTTAGAGGAATATGTCCGTGGAAGAGAATAATTTGATCGATACAAAAATATTGAGAATACATGAATGAAAGTTATATTCTCCAATGATTGCCATTGCCTTCCAATGATCTCCACTTTTGTGGAAATCGGGTGGTTTATATGCCTCGGAAGCAATTCATAGCAGACGATGCACATCAGCTTACGCGGATGGGTACTAGCTTTTGTTCGAGGAATTGCATTTCTGTTAATGCTAAGCTATTGCTTTCTGTTCTTAGCGTTGACACAAATGCACAAAGTTGACACTGATTTTTGTACCGTTTTCGCTCGAACACGGGGGTAATTTTTTAACTTTTTTCGTGTAATGTAAATATCGTACTATGGTTGACTGGTTACAACCCATCATACTGACGAATTTCTGGATTGACTGACATCGATCGTTATGAATTAAAACATTCGAACGGTTTTCGTCAGTCGAGTAGACTTTTTTGAACACAAAGAATTAATTGTTCTTGTTAAAATGTACCTTTTTGAAACAAGAAAATCATTTTTGTTTTGTAATTTCCCTAATAGAGTCCTCTCCGTAAGCGGCAAAATTGTGATAGTGGCGTTATAAGCCTTAGCTCCTCTATTGAACTCAAGTAAAGTCAGTAAAAGCCCGTTTTAATTCTGCACGACGTTCGATTTTCTTTGCAAATAATTTACACAATCTTTGCACAAGTTCAAAGTATTCAATTAAAGCAACTTTGACATTTGTCTAATAACATTTTTCTCATACAAACTAAAAACGTTAATAACTTATGCATCATCTCAAAACATTACCTTTGGGTTTATTGCCAATACTTGCTGATATTACTTTGTATTTTTTGTATTTTATATATGAGGGTTCCACCGCGTTGTATCTTCGTTGAGATTATTTTGTTGCCAGGAAATTATTTCTAATTTTGTAGAATATTAACATTTTATTGAGTAGGCACTTTTGAAAA
>NW_019424273.1:0-1949 GCF_000390285.2 Anoplophora glabripennis | reverse complement strand
TCACATCCACCTCAAAACAGATCCGCTCTGGTCTAATATCTTAAACAGTTATTTTCTAATAGCTATTGTACTAATTACTTATGCCGGTAATCTAGACAATGTATTCCCTTAGTTTATTGGAAAGAAACTTCCTTTCCCGTTTTCAATTATTCAGTTGCAATGAAGTAGTTGAAGAAGAAACAGGTCAATAAAATGTTCCTCTTGTTTTTTGGAGACTGTATTACATTTTTTGGAGAATGTACGACAATGTAGAAAATATATTTTTCATATAAAATTAGTTTACGCTTCCTTTTTAATTTTTTTACATTTATAAAAAATTATTTATCAGAATACATATTCGTAATTAGAAAACTTCTTTGGGAAAATCTTGCTTTGAGTTACGTATCATCAAAGTAATGAACAGTAATTGAAATTAAAATTAGATTTCTCTTAACTTATTGCGTTATTTTTTATATAACTTTATTCACAATGCAAAATCAAAGACAATATGACTCTGAAATTTTGTGTACGGGTGTTATCAGATATGCTCTCTTCAATGAAAATAATTCCATCAATGTAGCACTTCCGGTTATACCGGAAGTAGGTGTCAACTTCGTTATTTTAAATGGAACACCCTATGTATTATTGCATTATCGACAAGATAAATTAAAAATAAATCAAAAATGTTCAAGCTTGCCTGTACCTAAATCTAACCGTTTTCTAGATAATCGACATTTTATAAAAATTTTGACAGATGTAAACGTTTCGAAAATTCCTTATATCTCTCTTCGTTCTGGGAGCTTTTACTTGCTTTTGGGAATACACAAAGAACATAAGATGCACTAGCTTCCGCTATCAAAATTGCCTGAAGAAAATTATACTATGTGTCTCATTTTTCACGTTACATTTTGAAAACTTAAAACGGACAAAACTTTTTAAATTCAAATGGAACACCCTTGTACTTTTCTGCATCATATTATAGAAAATCAAATTCTCTTTTCACTGATATAGGCATTGTAGGGGTTACAGTTTCAATTTTCTCAGATTTGCAGATTACTTACATTTTAAAGAATATTACCTTAAAATATCATCAAATATGCCCTGAAAGGCAAATATTAGTATTGTCATTCAGTATTCTACAAAAGTATCAAGTACTTTCTCGACAAAATGCAAAAATGCAGAATAATTATTTTAATGAAGATATTTTGAAGTTATTTTATGTCCATGGGACGGACATTCACCATGAATCAGTATTAGCTGCAATTCTATGATTTGATATTTTGAAAAATTGGACGAGAATGAAACTCGGTCATCTACATACAATAACGTTCTTTGAAGAACATTGATTTTCTTTTTCATAATTACATTAATAAAGTGGGTTGTTTCACGTTTGTTGCATCTTTTAAATAATGAAGGGGTATATTTACACAAAAATAATACATAATAAAATTTCCTTCCATTGAGATACTATTATTAGCAACTGCAAGTGCAATAAAGAGCAAATAATCATCCTTTCATTAAGAAAACAATGAAATGTAAAGTAACCAAAATTTTTAAGTTATAGTATCATCTCAACTTCCAAATATCATAAAATTATAATAATGTATTTATTAGTTATTTGAAATTATATATTTATTGTCTTTGCTATTCTTTAAAAGCATTTACAAGATTAAAAAATTAGAAAAAATTTTAAGAAAACCAACCGAAATAATTTCATTAATTGTTCTGTTTCAGTTGCAAAATACCAAATCAGAGAAATACAGATAATAATTTTGATTCACGGTGATTGTTCCATGGATATAGAAAAAATTCAAAATATCTTCATTAGAATAATTATTTTGCATTTTTTTGTCGAGCAAATACTTGAAACGGAAAGACACTACCAATATTTGCCTTTCAAGGCACATTTGATGATATTTTTAACGTAATATTCTTGAGAATGTAAGTAAACTGCAAATATCTGAGAAAAT
>NW_019424272.1:0-1970 GCF_000390285.2 Anoplophora glabripennis | reverse complement strand
GTTTCTCTAAATTTAGATTCTATCTTACTGACTGTTGATTGGCTGATATGGCGATCTGGATGTTTTTCATTAAATAAATCGCACACTTCCTGCTGCGTTCTAGTCTAATCCCCGCATCCGATGAGAATTAAAATTTCAATTCTTTGTGTGACAGTTCAATGTGCCATAATACTCTAAATTCAACAATAATTTTTATATTGCTTACAATACTTAGAAAGTCGGCATGACAGTGACACTTTGTAAGATTTACACCTACGTGATCCATAAAAAACTTCAGGCATTTCGAAAAACTAAATTTGATAACGTTTTTGCTTTATTTTAATTGATTTGGGTTTTCTAACATTCAATCGTCATTTACTCGAAAACTCTCCTATGTAAGATGGCAATATTTTAATACTGTCGGATCGACAATGAAACGATCTTTCAGAATCAAGAAAAAAAATAGGGGGTTGCTATTTAAAAAAAAATGTCGATGACGTCATTACTCGAAAACAAATGACGGTTGAAAATCGCCTTTTATGCTAAAATATGTATTTTTTAAATTAAAAATCGACCTGTTCGAGGATTTTTCCCAAAAAAAATTTGTTTCGTTTTTACTGAATTTATTCCATACTTCAGACGAGTACTGTATGTATATGTATTATATTTATTTTGATTATAACTCTTTACTGTTATAAAATTTAATAATATTTTAAAATATATGTGTTCATCCTATTTAAAACGGTGCTTTTTTAAGTACTCGTATATCTGTCAATTGTTAAAGACGTTTAACTGCATTTTTCTTTATGTACCAAACGGGCAGTAAATTAATTCCGGCTGGTAGACACTTACGTGGTATTTTAACGTTACGTATATAATTTGAATAATTTTTCAAATTGGCTTTATACGAAAACTCGTTCATTTTCCCGGTTAGTATGGTGGCGTTAATGATTTTAGTTCGTTGGCGTTCGCCTCCTAATTGAGGCTTCGCGTTTAAGTTATAATTCATGTAAATGCCACTGTTTACTTTTCTCATCAACTTGCAGGGATATACAATTGTTGAATGACGTGCTAAATAAAAATTGTCGTCCTTGGATCACGAGAGGAAGCTGGTCAAAATATCAAATGCGTTCAACTACTTGCAAGTAGGTAACTAATGAATTCATTTACGGATAATTGAAAAAAAATCAATATAAAAATTGCATTTATGTAATATTTAATGTCAATTATTTACATACATTATGTTTCTCCAAAATTTTCTATTTCAGATGTGCTAATGAATCTACTTAATTAATTATTTGACGTACATAGAGTTTTACAAAATTTCAGTTAAGTAACTACAAGTTTTCAGCTAATTGCCAATTAGAGCTGTTCCAGACTGTCAATCTTAGATTTATGTCTAACTGACTAATCTTAAAGTATTTGACTAAGATGTTGCTAGCACTCCTGTACCTATTTTTTTCATTACATTTTAGTACAAATTGAACTAAAAGTGACTCTTGGGCACAAAAATTTAATGGAAATGAACTGATCCTTTCCCCAAATAAGAAACGCTCTAAAGAAAGTGAAACAAACACTACTTTTTATGCAACTTCAAGTAGGTATACATTTTGCAATTAGAAATTAAATTACAGTTTTTTTTCGTGAGCAATAGAGGAGCCACATTGGCGGCGCTAACGAAATAGAAATGTTTCGTTTTTCAGTAAGAAATGCTATTTCTTTCAACTCATGGAGAGGACGTCCTCACCCAAATTACTTAGTGGTGAAACTATCCGAAATGACATTTGTTTACAACATAATGAATAATAATAAACTACTATTTTTCTTAATGAAATATTTAAAGATCTGTTTAGTAAATCTAATAGCGGAAATGCATAAATATACGCTGGTTCCACGGCAATCTTGACTATCCAATGTGGAGTTACAGTAAATAAGCTAAAATATTCAGCAAACTGTCAAAGCAAATATATAACATATTGTAATCAGAAAAA
>NW_019424271.1:0-1952 GCF_000390285.2 Anoplophora glabripennis | reverse complement strand
TATCGCCAACGACACCTTAAACAATCTCCTGCTTTTTTGCTTTGGTTTTTTGTTTTGATGGTAGAAATCTTGTGAAAATACAGTTATTTTTTAAAAACTGATTTATTTACTGTAAAAAGTAGGTAGTATTTCATTTGCAGCAGTTGTCACTTGTCAGTTACGGACAGAATGTTAAATTTGTAACTAAATTAAATATTATTTTGCAATTTAGACCAACTTACCTCTATCAAAATGTGATTTTTAGCAAAAACAGTAGTTTTTTTGACAAAAAAATTAAGCAGCTTTTATGTTTTAGGTAAAAAATAAACACATACCATACAAAGCTAAAAAAGTTTCAGTAAAGGCCCAAAACTTTTTAATGAAGCAAAAAGTTGACCTAACAAAATAATTTATTTTGTCCCAAGGGAGGTACTGTCAAGTATAGTCCATTTATTACCAGACACCTTGTAGAAAGATAATGTCAAGTCAATACAATTTATCTGCTTTTCCATACACCTTGCATTCTGACCTCAATTTCATACAGGACGTTACAGAAGCGAGTATAGAATATCAAAAGAAGAAAGCAGAATATCAAAAGAGGAAATAAGAAGAACAAGAAGAAATAATAATAAAAAAGAAGAAACTATAGAATATAAAAAAAATATGACGATTTTTCCTATGGACCATGGATCTATCGTATTTTGTTTTTGAGATACACGGCGTGATATATGTTTTTATTAATTAGATTTTAGTCGAATCTTTTCCAAAAAAAATGTATTAGATTGAAATTTTTGTATGTTATACGTCAATGATGTTAGTTCTTGACCTTCTCCTAGAGGGCAATAGTTACTATCTCTTTCAGTAACATTTTAAGATATAACTTTTTTGAGGTTAGGTTTTTTATAGTGTATTAGGTGTATCAGAATGTAAAATTCCAACGAAATAGTATTCTTGTCCCTGTACTTCACTAAACTTGCCCTTAGTCCAAAAATTGATAATAACGGGGTGTCAAAGTTGAAAAAATAAATAACATTTTCATTAATATATTTCGACTACTTAATATAATTTCTTAAAGTTTCGTATACGGTGTTTTTTGGGATGACATTCGAATTTATCGACGATTGCGTTATATCTTCGAGAGGGCGCCACAAGCGACTATTAGGAAGCATTTAAATTGCCAAAACTTTTTTGTGCCACGGTATATTTCACTTTGGGCTAGAAAAAATCTGTTCCCCCAACTTTTCTGCTTAAAAAAGGTATACCTTGGTAATATCTCTAAAGCTAACCTTTTCAACAAAAAGTCAATTAGTCAATGCATAAAAAAATTGTTTAAAAGTTCTATTCAATTATTTCGTCATGTTTTGGCAATGTAAGTACCTATCCTAAAAAACCTAGCCTTAGAAGATACTAAATACAGGGTGTTTCATTTCTGGTGTGCCAAATGAACACAGATGATAGAGAAAGCAATTTTGCACAAAAAAGTTCATATCGACATATGTCCGAAAACGTCCCCTGAGGCGCTACGCCCCTTTAAAGGGGGCCATTAACACACAATTTTATTACAATATCTCGAAAATGCTTCGAAATATTGATAAAATTTTACACAGAGGTACCATTTATTACGAGGAATTACTTTCTTTAAACCAAATTGACACATTGTTTTCAGGGGCGTCCATACGAGGGGCAAGCCGAAGTTCAAAATTCGTAACTTTTTTATTTGTTTTTATTTTATTTGAATTTGATCCCCCTTTAAAGGGGCGTAGCGCCACAGGGGGGCGTTTTCGGACACATGTCGATATGAACTTTTTTGCTCAAAATTACTTTGTCTATCATCTGTGGTCGTTTGGCACACCGAAAATGAAACACCCTGTATTTTAATTTTTTTTTGAATCGCGCCTCTTTTGCAACTTGACGACACGCCCGTGCGCCAAAAACCCGTGCATTTACCGACTTGACCCCAAAAACGAAACATC
>NW_019424270.1:0-1961 GCF_000390285.2 Anoplophora glabripennis | reverse complement strand
TGATTTGACTTCGAAACAATATTTTCAATTTTTCTTGAAAACGCCACGTCCTATCGACTTCGGACAAGAGGGCCTTTTCTGGGTAAAATTGCATGCTCTTTCAAATTTTTTGAAAACATTTGCAAAATTTCAATTTGGCTATATTTTTTTTTATAAAAATATTAATAGATACCCCTGTATCTCCACCACTGGAATAAAGCTGCGATGATTTTCGGTGTCAAATTATTTGCACTCCAATACTAAGTTATTCGCCGCAACATGACGATTTTTTTTGTCGGCGGTTATTTGGTTAAAAAATAATTAAATAAAACAAAAACAAAATTCAACGCCCTGTATCTCAGAAACGAAGCGTTTTAAGATCCACATATATAGGAACTTTTAGTCTTAAAATGAGGTCTTCTAAAGCCTCCTAAAGTCCTGTTATTTAAACCTGAGACACCCTGTATATATATTTAAATTCTGATATACAGGTTGAGTACACAACTTAATGGCAGATTGTTAACGTCAAAATATAGCGATTGAGCCAAACATGCCTTAATCAATTTTTGCTCATTTTTGTTCTGCAGGGTGTTAAAGTTGAAAAAATATTTTCTTTTTTTTATCTATATTTTAAGTATGTGTGAACCGATTGTTTTGAAAATTTGTAGTTTTACGTTTTTTGAGGTGGCAAATACGAATATGCAAATAGTGTTGGGGTCACGTCTAGCGGGCGCTAGTTGTACTGTCCTGTCAATATAAAAAATATGTCTAACTTTTTATATTTTACAATTTTGAATTTTTTAACTAGAAATTACTACTACGTTCAATTCTAACTAAAAAAAGGTATACTTGTTACAAATCGATAAAATCAACTGTTTTCGAGATACAGACATTTTAAGTTTTTGAGATTCGACGGGAATTAGAAAATTATTTTTTCTAAACTAGTAGGCATGGACATAATAAATTGACAGCTGTCACTGCAATACCATATTGTTTTCTACCCAATTTGATTAAGAAGTAGTTTTTTCCTTGTCGTTATTTTTTAGAGAAGAGAATATCTTAATAAAATGCTAAGAAAGTGTATTGAAGTTGCTGGTAGTTAATAATTTGTTAAGATATGCATAATAAAATCTTTAATTGCTGTATTGTTTGTCTTAATTCTTAATTAAGGCTTGATATCTTAAGACCTGCAAATTTTCTAATTTAATTCCCGCCGAATCTCAAAAACTTAAAACGTCTGTATCTCGAAAACGGTTTAGTTTATCGTTTTGTAACTAGTACACCTTTTTTATTTAGAATTGAACGAAATTCAAAATTGTAAAATACAAAAAGTTGGACATATTTTTACATTGATAGGATATTATAACTAGCGCCCTCTAGATGTGACCCCAGCACTGTTTGCATATTCGTATTTGTCTCTTCAATAAACGTAAAACTACAAATTTTCAAAACAATCGGTCCATACATACTTAAAATATAGATAAAAAGGAAAATATTTGTTCAACTTTAACCCCTGTAGAACGAAAAGGAGCAATAATTGATTAAGGCATGTTTGGCTCAATCACTATATTATACCATTATTAGTGACTCACCCTGTATATCATGGATATTTATAATATAAAATTGTCGTTGTTCGACATTATTCTCTACTAATCACTAATTAGTTATGTGAAGTGAAATCATTTTAAGTTGATTATCATTGTCAAATTTTATTTGTCCTATGAAACTATATTATTATCCCCTTAGCTTAGTTTTTATTATTTTGTGATCGTTATATTGCATATAAATATAATGATATTTTCGAACCCTGAGTTTTAGTAGTGTTTCGGGTCTCGCAAAGTTTTCATCACTGGTATACTGATATATTATATTTAATATATTTCTGTGCTTACCAATTCAGTAAATTTTTGTCTTTATTTAGTTAACTTACCAGCTGAAATCTGAGAAGTCTGCGTCAAATATCTTCAGAGGTACAAACAAAT
>NW_019424269.1:0-1956 GCF_000390285.2 Anoplophora glabripennis | reverse complement strand
TTCTTGTTTCAATAATAAATTATAATATATTACTTAAATCCTATGGTATGCCAATTATTGTTTATAAGTAAACCACAAGTACCTAGGTAGGTACCTACTAGTATTAAGTAGAGGTGTTACCTACTTTACCTGCAATGACTGCATCTATTTTATTTACATACTGTTTTAATTTTTGTTTTTACAAAATTCATTGCCCATTTCATCATATATTGTTGTTCTACTACCTAGATTATGTATTTTAGTAAACTTGTAGCATGAATCATCAATGCTTACTTACTAAACGATATGGGAGTCAAGGTAAAAGTAAAAGTAAAATTTAAAGTATTTCAAACAGTATTGAAACCTATTTACTGGAACTGTCATAATAAATACCTATCTTTTTATCAACTTTGGACACTCTCAAGGACGTTATGATAAATAAATATGTACATAAGTACCTACATGTCGTTTATGTACATGATTTAAAAATGCTTGATGTGCCGTATTTTGAATATTAATTTTATTGTTTTTTTTAAATTTAGTTAAAACTGCTGGTTAATGGTAAAAATTTTAAATTTGTAAGTATTACTGCAGTAAATGTTTCAAAAGTAGACGTTAAAGCTAAACCAAATTAAGTATTTACATTTATTTTACTACTTTAGATGTTTATTTACATTATTATGATAAGTCTTGAATAATTCCATAGGTCGAGGCATTCCGTTCCTCAAAATTAATAAGTTTAAACTGCTTTTAAACATTTATTATTCACACTTTTGATAAAAATTCTCATTAGTGTAATACGAACAACACCTTACTATAAAACGGAAACTATTAGTATGTAATTAAGAATGTTTCTCACTTTAGGTATTACCAATACCTATTTAATTCTCATGTATTCAGCGGCGCATCTAGGGGATGTTATGGGGTCATACTCCTCACCCCGAAGCTTTCAAATGCTATATTAAATTGGCATTTGGCAATTGTTTAACTTATTTTGTCTTTTTGAAATCGAAATTTTAAAAAATTCGCCTCGCTTTCGAGCTAAACCAAAAATGGACTCGGTGACAGTTAGTAGAATAGAGTTATCTCTAGCGGTAAATTTTATTTTCCAACGGATATTTGTAGCTGTTGTTCACGTCAAATATCACAGTTATTACTGATAATTTCCTGCATGTGTTCGTGGTGAGGTTGCAGTTTAAATATAGATCATATGACGCCATAGGCAGAAATATAAATAATAAAATTAACATTGTAATTTCGCTGTAAATTAGTACTTTAACAAAAATAACCTGAGGATATTGACTCGAATGTTTTAGCTTTAGGAAAACGTTAATTAACTATTATATTAACTAAAATATTCATTTTCATAATTAATTTTACTCAAGGACTCAGAAATAGTAGAACCGGAGTATTACGTACTCAACCTTGTTGTTGTTTCCCCCTCCTTACTTTTCATTAGCAGTTGCTACCTACTAATCATGTTTTATTAGTTTATTTTATCAAAATAGTGGTCATTTTCTGTTAACTTGTTTTTTATTATAAGTTACTTACCACCGAACTTACCACCCAGTTAAATAAATCGACAGAAACAGCAAAACTAATCCAGAAAAATATAGAATTATTTGTTATAAAAATCTGTAGGTAATTGTCTAAGGAGTATTGTTCCTAAAAAAAAAATCTGCCCTAGTAATACTTTTAGATTTATGTTCGGATTTATGATAATGATAATGATAATAGTGATTACAGACTATTATAGTAGGTATTTCTACATTTCCTCTGAAACGAATAGTTACCATTATTTATTAAGAACTGTGTGGCAAATTTATTTTACAATTATGTAGATTTATATCAATAAAAACTCGAAACTGACTCGATTTTCTAGTTGTTGGTTGGTGTCATAGTTGATAACGAAGATAGGTACTATAGATATTACAATGATCGGTTTATCCAATTATTGTTGTCAATACCTCGTGATAA
>NW_019424268.1:0-1962 GCF_000390285.2 Anoplophora glabripennis | reverse complement strand
CCTGGCGCGCGTCTGCCGGGACAGTCATTTCCTACCCAAAATTATGCAAATTGAGCCAGAATGAACTGTGGGCTATTGATGGCCTTATTTTCGACTATTTTAAACCACGAATATCTTTTTGGACGTCAACTTCAAAATCAAGAAGACCCCTCCAGAGCCCGTCTACCGGGACATCCATTTTCAACCCAAAATTATGCCAATTGAGTTTGAATCGGCATAGTTTATCTACTCATATGCCCTAATCAGGATCGGTGTGTTCCGACCTAAACTCATGTCATTCATTTGTCCTGATTTGAATCCATTTGATTGGATTATCCTGATCTAAATATGTGTAACTAAGATAATTTCTCCTTGAGGAGTCTAAATAACCAAAGATGTCTGAACCTCAATTTGGTTTCCCTAAACTATATCAAGTTGATTCTCAGTCTTCACTGGTTTAGAATCAAAAAGTTTGCAATGCTTCTGACTTTCCACAGTATCCAACTTTTGGTATACATGACTCCTGTTATGATTAATTTCCATAGTCTATGTGGTTCGTATTGGACACGTGGCAGATGTGTCTTTGGAAATATACCAAAAATACTTTCTTGTCTGAGATGGTGGTGGATGAGGTGAGATGATATTTAATCTAAATACTAGATATAAACACATACAACGTCAATATTAGGTTCGATTTTTTTATCTGTAAGGGTACTGTATAACAAAGAGAAAATCAGGGTGGATAAACGTAAAAAAACGCTTGCGTCAGAACTCCCCCTCCATGGAGGAGAGGCCGCAAAAAAGTCGTGTCAGACGGAGTAGCAGTTTAAGTACGACTCGGTCCATTGAGTGTCTGACAGAAATAATGGCAGACTTTATTAACTCCATCGACAACCGGTCAAAAGGGCTAACTTCGAAAGGAGAAGTAGTGCCTACTTTTAATCCCGATGATAAAGAACATGCTGATGTAATAAGGTTGATGAATTGCGTAAGGTCTTTATTTGGAGTGAAGAGGCAATGATCTACTTCGCCCTATCAAAATTAAGAGGACTAGCGGAAATATGGTACAAAGGCCCCCCAAACATAAAACTTTCATGGGACCAGTGGAAGGATTACAGATAGTGTTTCCTTCAAGCAGGGACTATTACCAAGTACTAGGTGTCGTGATGCAGCGGAGGAAGCAGCCAGAGAAAAATTTCGCTAAATATTTTTACGAGAAGATGGCTCTTCTAACTCAGTGTAAAATATCTGGTAATGAGGCCGTGTCATGCATTATTGGCGGAATTGATGATATGGTGGTGAAGACTGCAACCAAGGCTGGGAACTACAAGACCTCAGAGGCATTGTTTCAATACCCCAGCTCTTTAAATAATTTGCCTAGGTCCGCTTCTAAAACTACTTATCCAAACAGACATTTCAAGACAAACAGTGGCAATAGGGTTCCAAACAGAGAGAGGCATCGTGGTCTGATAAAATGCTTCAAATGTGGCAAGGTTGGCCATAAGTCCAATAAATGATACCGTCATGGACAAAGGGAGGTTAGATGTAATGCTTGTGGAAATTTCGGTCACTTGGAAAGAGGCTGCCCTAACAACAATAATACCTCCAATGCAGTAGCATGACTAGATGGAGTTGGTAGTGTTTCGCCAAATGAAAAATACTATAAAGGTATTTTAATTAACAGTGAAGTCCGAGAGCCAACAATGCGCACCGTCGAGAACAAAATGCTTCGCTTGAGCGGATGTGCTATGTCCAAGTTACCAGAAGCCGATATAAATATCGAACCGATCGACGAAAACACAAGAAAAGTCCTAATTGAACTACTTCTCACAAGATAATAGTGAGCTAGGTTGTGCTAAGTCGGCAGCTTTAGAAATACGTTTGGATGACAGTAGGGTATAAATACCGGTAGTGAGTCTCCCCCCACCACTTTCTACCTTAATGAGTCATAATTAATTGTAATTAGCATTCATTAGTGGGCGT
>NW_019424267.1:0-1963 GCF_000390285.2 Anoplophora glabripennis | reverse complement strand
ATTATTTATTTAAGAAATTTGAAAAACACTTTGGAGGGATAAATCTGCATTTTTTGGGGTGATCCGAATATTTCTACTTGCACCAGTGGCGTTCGTGAGAGAATGCAACAATCCTTTTTAATAAAAAAAAATGGTACGCCACTGACTTTTTCCCGTTTAGATACTTGTTTTAGAAATTCGTCATCAATTCTGAATGAAATTGGTCTCTCAATTTTTTTCACCGCACCGTTTTCGAGGAAAAAATGAAACATATTTTATTGCAAGTTGTGTATTTTTAATTTATATTGCTACATTATCTAGTAGGTTCCTGTCAATATTTCTAAATAAAATACAATCATCAAATTTCGAGTCATTATTTTTAAAATACTTTGAAATAATAAAAATAAATAAAAAATAAAAATTTAATCACTCTGTATCTCGGAAACGAAGCGTATTTCGACCTATTTATATTAACTTTTTTCACAAAATAACGCCGACAACCACCCCTAAAATATTTCGCACTTATTTACAAACACCTTGTATAATAATGTATGTTAAAAAATATTAAGCTATTAAGAAGCATGTTTTAGTGTAAACGAAAATTTAGTCGCTGTACCAGAGGCGTGCATGTATTCAATATTATCCAATTATTTTTTAAAATAACATGCACGACACTAATATTTTTAAGTTTTATGATTTTTTTTGTAATCTTCATTCATTACATGACATAAAATACCTCTTGCCATTTTTTTATATGGAGCATACTTCACGAGAAAAATACTATTTTATTACAATTAAAAAAAAATTAAATCAAGTTAATTTAAGAATTAGTTCACAAACAATTAATAGCAATAAATTAAATAATGAAGATACGTCCTCCATCAGGCAGAAAATCAATTTTTGAGGTACTCTTGAAGAGCTAGAACAAAATGAAGGCTCTCCATCATGAATAATCATAAGGAAAGTTTCGTTGTCGAATCTTCTAAGTTCAAATAGCATGTTAGCAATAACTAGTGATAGGAATCACCATTTGGTGGAAGATATGGTCAATCAAAGACAGACCAATAATTCCATTCCACACTTTAACGGTGTCCAAAATGGCATGCAGATTTTTTATTCTCGAATATGGTTATTATGAAAATTTTTAATACAATGTTCTAAGGAATTAAACTACCAATTAAATTAAAGTGAAATATCACATTGCAGAAGACCGCGAAAATAGGTCCATACTGTCTTAGCGCTGATATAGACGTTAATAGCAATTTGTCTTTTACTAGTACTGGAAGCGTTTTCTACTATATGAAGAAGATGCTTCTCTAGTTTAGATAGCGATTTTTATTGAAAGTCGTTTTTCAGCGATATTTCTATTTTCTGAAAACATATCAATTATTAGTATTTACCCACCATTCTTCATGAAAAGAAATTCCCTTCCCCCCATATTTACGATACTGGCATCTGAAATACAGAATTACTATTATAATTACCCGATCCTGAAATATTAAAAAATTTTCTTCATAAAATGTACCTAAATGACCATATTTCGTAAGCGGTAGTTTTTCAGATCAAGGTTTGTATAAACTTTTTTGCTTTCTTTTACCTGTGAAATATCCTTTTAAGATTTGTATATTACTTGCGGGACTTTCTGTATATTGTTTTCATTTCATTTAATTTTTAGCTTTTAACTAAAATTTATTTGAATTCATTACTGAAAAAAAGAATATGTATATGGTCTTTTCGAAGTCAGTTGAACATACATAAAAACCCCTAGCAATAAAATTTAATGAATTTCATATGCGTCCCTAGAAAAGTTTTCTTCTAAAGGTAAAAAATTATAATAATTTGTATATAATGTGTAGAAAATGTCTATTATGTATCACATTCACATTATATTAAGTTAAAAAGAAGCTATGATTCATTGGATTCGTAGGATTTTTTAGTTTTTTAAATAATATTCCAGGTCGGTTCCAACAAATTCATTTGATCA
>NW_019424266.1:0-1972 GCF_000390285.2 Anoplophora glabripennis | reverse complement strand
CTATGATTCCTAATAAGATTGCACAGTTTTTGAAACTAGAACATCCTGAAACATATACAGGCCATTCATTCCGAATAACATCGGCAACGTTACTGGGTAATACAGGATTTGAGGTATTAGCAATCAAGAGACATGGTGAGTGGAAATCAGCCACAATTGCAGAGTTGCTGACAGTTTAACAAAAATGAAATAGCCAACAGAATTCTTTACAATGACACTTTAACTACAGATTCTAGTAGTACGTCGCATCATTCTGTTTTACTGGATGAGTCAGATAATATTGAGCCTCCGGTGACTGAAATGGAGCGGTCAAATTATTTTGAGAAAAATGTGACAGTTAGTAAACGCGAGAGGAATAATTATCCATATTTTATAAATGTTACTAATTGTAATAACTGTACAATTACTATAAATATTCATTCATAATAATTAATAAAATGTAATATTCATCAAATATCTATATTTATTTGTTCATAAAATATGCATTTATAACTCGAAATCGCTTTTATGGAGGTAAGTTATCTCACTTACCTCCCGTTGTCCATAGCAACTTCCACTTCTACGGTAAAATCCACTTACCTCCTTAAAAACAATGTATTAATAGTCTATTTACTATAGTGGAAGCAGATAAAAGACATTGTTCTATGTCATACATATCAGAACTAGTATCAATTTACTTTCATAAAAAAAAACCTACAAAAATATAGAAAATGGATTGTATGATAAAATTAGTAAGCAAATATAAATTCCATGTTCACAGAGATTTTCAAAATATACACGGGACTAGGCGGAATTAAAAATGAATCCCTTCCAAAAAATTACTTTCACTGTAAAATAATGAACAGTTAGTAGAAAATTTCGTTTAGGTAACAACAAAGACCAATTCTCTTCGCAGTGAATTTATTATGGATTATGACCGTATGTAGCACACGCATATCCGAGCTGTTCCGACCAAGACGACAATACAAGCGTTAACGAGATATGTGGGGCAACGCCACGCTCTGTCCGACATGGATTCCATTAGGGGAAAAAAATTCGTTTTCACTTATCCTTCCTCGTATATTGTCGATCGTACGCGGGAAAGTCTGATCGAGATCGCCGATACGTTTCTAAATGGGCATGGATTTTATATAACAAAGCGATCTTGGTGAGAACTCGGTGCTAAACGGGTGCATACCGAGAAAGTATCAAGTGTGGTCGATTCGGTTTTATTTATTCAATATTTATTGTGGACCCATCAAAATAACTCATTTAGATGGAAAAAAAGCAAATTGTTACCTGGACTTTTATAAGTGGAAATGGTAAAAAGGCTTATAATAAACGAAAAAAAAAAATAAATGCGTGAGCAGTGGCGGCGGAGGGTTGTTTTGGGGGTTTGAAAACTTATGAAAAATTGTATCATTGGGATTTCTGGCGAAAGTTGACGTCAAACAAAAAAGTATCTAATACAAAAGTTGTAGATCATGCAAAAATCTACAACTTATGTAGAGGTCATTTTTAACATAACCTGAAAATTTCCGAGAAAAATGCAAAAAACAGGTTTCGTTTTTCGTTTTTTATTTCTCATTTCCGAAAAAATAATTTAATTTTGACGAACCTTGGTGAAAGAATACCTTTCTCTGTCTTAAATAACGTCACGTTTTTAGATAAAAAAATCAAGAAGTTTCTGAGATATTCATTTTTTTCGGCCTGAAACACTTTTTTTTCAAAGAAAAATTCTACTTTAAAAAATCATCGTAGAGAGTTCTGTCGGTAATAATTTTTTTCGTTTTGACATATACTTGTTGGTGATATAAAAAATTTAAAATCACAGATCAAAAACATGCTCAAAAATGCAAAAAATTAAAAAATAACTTGCAGCAATGAATTTTTTAGTAATTGTTAATTTGTTTAAATTTAAAAAAAATCAAAAACTGATTACACCATTCAATTGTACGGAAAAAATACAAAAAAAAAAACTGTCTCATTGTTT
>NW_019424265.1:0-1969 GCF_000390285.2 Anoplophora glabripennis | reverse complement strand
TTCCTGCCTCTGAGGAAGGACTCCACCAGTTTGCCCAGTCCGATAGGGTAGCCAAAGTCGAGCATCTTTGCCAGAAGCCCATCGTGCCAAACCCTGTCGAAGGCCTTGGCGACGTCCAGGAAGACTGCCACGGTGGATTCTCGGTTGTTGAATCCTGCGTCTCAGATGCTCTACTAACCTGAGTATATGCTACTCCGTCGAGTGTCCATCTCCCGAATTTGTGCCACCATGCTGGCCACATTTGCGGGTTCCGTGCTCCTGTCGGTTTTAGGTCCCCCTTAGGTGCCGCGGCGGGGCCCTGCTTCGGCCTGGCGGCGTCGGCGAAGCTTTTCGCCGCCGTCACCTTCGGGAGGTGTGCCAACTTAGCTTGTTGTTTGTCGGCTTGGGGGTCCTCTTTGCGCTGCTGCTTCTTGCTCCTTGTCGTCTTCCTAGGGAAGCTAGGGCATCCGCGGTAGCTGGCGGGATGTTCGCCAGCGCAGTTGGCGCACTTTGCCGGGGTCTCGCGCTTCTTAAGTGCAGTCTACCGAGTGGTGACCCTCGCCGCACTTCACATACTTGACAGCTGTGGTGCAACGAATCTGCGCGTGACCGAAACGCTGGCAGCGATGGCACTGCGTCGGCTCGGTTCTCGCTCTCTGCGGTTCCACCCTGACGACTAGGTGGCAGCAATGGGGGCCTTGTTCTTCCGGCTATTCATTCTGAAAAAAGATGTTAATTTGAAGCCCTGTACTTCGAGGTCAGACCGAATTTCCTCAGCGGCCTCTTGGTTTGGGAAAGAGAAGGTGTGAAATTCCTTCCCCTCATCGACGAGGACACGCGTGAGGCGTCGATAATCATCAGGCGTTTGCCTGGCCCTGGTGTAATTTATTTTTCTGTTTGTCAGACTCCTGCTGACCTCCGTCCATTGCTCCTTCTTGCGAAGGATGACAGGCGGTATCCTCTCGGCTTTCTCGGCAGGAGCCGCGCGCTCTGATGTCGTCGCTGGTACGATCTCCGGGACCTTCGCCTTTTCGGCGACAGGTGCTTCGTTCGCTTTTGCTGGCTTCTTTTTAGCCTTGCAGGACTCCTCCTCGGAACCCGACGAGGTCCCTGGCTTACCTCGCTTTATCCCTTTTGGAGTCTGTTGTCCCTTGAGGGCGTTTAACAGCTCGGCGTGCTGTTCTCGAGACCTCTTTTCAAAGTCCTCGAACGCCTTCCTCTGTTGCCTCAGCTCATTTCTGAGGTCGTCGATCATTTACCGTAGTCTGGCATTCTCTGCTGCCAGCTCACTTTCACGGCTAGTTGTCTCCACGACCGACCCGGGGGTGCTAGGCCTGCTGTCGCCGGCTTCGCTGCCACTCGAGCGGTCGCTCTCCATGGGGGTCGAAGATCTCGACATAGTGCCCTCTTCCCCGGCACCCGAATCTATAAAATAAATGCCAGCGGTCTCTCTGTCTAGGCTGAGATAACGTCGATCAGTAGAAATTTTGCAATATAAAATTGCCGAATTTTTTCTATAGATTGCCTTAATAAAGGCTTAATATTACTTGTCTTGTAGAAGACAGATTTTGTGGGGCTTCCATTTCACAATTCCTCGCACTGACAGTCACTTCGAACGCACAGTTCGGCTGCTCGCTTGGAACTTATAATTTATAACAGACTTCAAATGTGTTCTCATATATATACCTTACCCACCCATATTTCTCCAGTACCCCCCTCTATCTTATTTATCCTCCTACGTTTTATAGTGGAAGGGCTAGCTATCAGGATATATATATCTGCATTAAACAAGTAAATGCATCATTATTTCAACATTTAATTATTTAACTTGAAAATATATATTTTCTTATTAATATGGAATACAGTGGTAAGTAATAATTGAAATCCTAATACCTATGAAATAATAAATCATTCTTTTTGTGATTATCTAGTTTTTGATTAATATATATTTGTTACAGATTTTGTCAATTGTCCATTAGTTCCCCATGAT
>NW_019424264.1:0-1980 GCF_000390285.2 Anoplophora glabripennis | reverse complement strand
AAATGGTTTTTCATATCTTCAAATTTGATACATGTTTTAAGGATGAAGAAAGTAATGAAAATCATCTTGAAACATATCATCCATTCAGTGAATAGATTCATTAAATAAAACGATTTGAGCTTCTGATTGCCTGCCGGTTCCAGACAAAAAATATTTCTACTGAAATAACTATATTTCGAGGAGAAAAAGATTTGACTTACGGTCAACACACCCATATATACAGCGTGGTAAAAAAGTAAAGATCACCGCATCCTCTTAGCGGCCGTCGAAGGGGGTGAAAACAGCCCCAAACCAACAGAACAAATTATATTCACATGAAGAAAACTGGGTATCAACTTGAAATTTGACAGAAAGTCGGAGAAGGACATAGGAACTACAGCAGCGATCACCGCATCCTCTTAGCGGCCGTCGAAGGGGGTGAAAACAGACCCAAACCAACAGAACAAATTATATTCACATGAAGAAAACTGGGTATCAACTTGAAATTTGCCAGAAAGTTGCAGAAGGACATAGGAAATACAGCAGCGATCACCGCATCCTCTTAGCGGCCGTGGAAGGGGGTGAACACATCCCCAAACCAACAAAATAAATTATATTCACATGAAGAAAATTGGGTATCAACTTGAAATTTGCCAGAAAGTCGCAGAAGGACATAGGAAATACAGCAGCGATCACCGCATCCTCTTAGCGGCCGTCGAAGGGGGTGAAAACATCCCCAAACCAACAAAATAAATTATATTCACATGAAGAAAATTGGGTATCAACTTGAAATTTGCCAGAAAGTCGCAGAAGGACATAGGAAATACAGCAGCGATCACCGCATCCTCTTAGCGGCCGTGGAAGGGGGTGCAAACATCCCCAAACCAACAAAATAAATTATAATCACATGAAGAAAACTGGGTATCAACTTGAAATTTGCCAGAAAGTCAGAGAAAGACATAGGAAATACGGCAGCGATCACCGCATCTTCTTAGCGGCCGTCTAAGGGGGTGAAAACATCTCCAAACCAACAAAATAAATTATATTCACATGAAGAAAATTGGGTATCAACTTGAAATTTGCCAGAAAGTCGCAGAAGGACATAGGAAATACAGCAGCGATCACCGCATCCTCTTATTGGCCGTCGAAGGGGGTGAAAACATCCCCAAACCAACAAAATAAATTTTATTCACTTGAAGAAAATTGGGTATCAACTTGAAATTTGTCAGAAAATAGCAGAAGGACATAGGAAATACAGCAGCTATCACCGCATCCTCTTAGCGGCCGTCGAAGGGGGTGGAAACATCCCCAAACCAACAAAATAAATTTTATTCACTTGAAGAAAATTGGGCATCAACTTGAAATTTGCCAGAAAGTCGCAGAGGGACATAGAAAACACAGCAGCGATCACTGCATCCTCTTAGCGGCCGTCGAAGGGGGTGGAAACATCCCCAAACCAACAAAATAAATTTTATTCACTTGAAGAAAATTGGGTATCAACTTGAAATTTGTCAGAAAATAGCAGAAGGACATAGGAAATACAGCAGCTATCACCGCATCCTCTTAGCGGCCGTCGAAGGGGGTAGAAACATCCCCAAACCAGTGAAAACCCCCAAACCAACAAAATAAATTTTATTCACTTGAAGAAAATTGGGGATCAACTTGAAATTTGCCAGAAAGTCGCAGAAGGACATAGGAAATACAGCAGCGATCACCGCATCCTCTTAGCGGCCGTCAAAAGGGGTGAAAACCCCCAAACCAACAAAATAAATTATATTCACATAAAGAAAATTGGGTATCAACTGGAAATTTGCCAGAAAGTCGCAGAAGGACATAGGAAATACAGCAGCGATCACCGCATCCTCTTAGCGGCCGTCAAAGGGGTGAAAACATCCCCCAAACCAACCTGCATAAAATTCATATTTTCGTTAAACAATTTTTTTTCGAAAAACGGTGAGATCCGTCGATTTTTATTTGATCCAGGGCACCTTGTTATGTGGA
>NW_019424263.1:0-1976 GCF_000390285.2 Anoplophora glabripennis | reverse complement strand
AATTATAAATTAAATTTATAAACACAGATACACAACTTATCAAAAAAAAAAAATTGAAGGCACAGGGGGCTCTTACAAATACAATTTTGTAAAAAAAATCAGAAAGAGCAGTTCGAAAACGATTTAAAAATACACTTCTGTACGGGACTGGAAACTGGTCCACTGTAAAAATTGACCTTGCGCAAGGCAAAGCATGCAGTCGGCGACCGACATGGCGGAAAAGTGTAATAAAAAATGAAAGGACAAAAAATTTTAAGAATTTCTTTCCCAAGAAAAGAAATAAACAAAAATTTTATAACACCTGTTTTATATCAGCAAATAAAACTGCTTTTGCCGCTATTGTTATTATTAATTAATAAAATTAGTTTGTGGTTTTAATTTATTAATTATTATCAAATTATTTTATTAAATAATTTGATATGCCTGATATTACAACAATTATTCAAAATTTTGTCCATTGACGTGTAAACATATTTGGACCCGTCTTACCCAGTTTCTACGAACTAACACAAATGTTGTCTTGCTTCACCATAACACAAATTCTTCACCACAACACAAATGTTGTCTTGCTTCACCATAACACAAATGTTGTCTTGCTTCACCATAACACAAATACTCCACCACAACACAAATGTTGTCTTGCTTCACTATAAATTAAAACAATGTAAACACTATCGCAAAAATGTTAATATGTACTGAAATCGGATTTTAGTATTCGAAATCGCCTGAGGCCACGTGGAGAGGGAGCGCGTTGCGTACAGCGCACAAAGCGAATGACGCTAGAGGCTATAGTAGCCCAGCGATGTAAGGATTGTAAATACTACATCTTCAATATTTTTTTTCTCAGAAACTATAAGGATTTTACAAATATTTTTTTTATGACATTGACTCGATTTTTCATGACGGATCTATTCCCAAATATTTTTGGATGTTGTCAATCACCTTGTATAAAATTAATTTGTTTTGTAATCAAATTGTTCTTTTTTTTCAGTATATGTATACATTGTTAACGTCTTCCTTTGCAATATACACGGAAACAAATTATACTTATTAAAAATGTTTACAATTGTACAACTGCTAATTATTAAAAGTGACATTCTAAGTTATGTTTAAACCGTACTACAATTTTGCTTAGTAAAAGTATATTTCACTTTGTATTTTGGTAAAAGAGTAGACATAATTGTACTAAATGAACATCATATAAAATGAGACTATTAAAATATTATCTACGTGCATGTGTTTGTCGCATAATACATCGTGTTTTCCACCTACCAGTCCTGTCTCCCTTTTTCCAGCTAGAACTAAACACATATTAATGTTAATGATTAGGGGAGCGTTTTCAATCATACGTGTCATGAGCAAAATAAATCAGCGAGGCGTACAAATCCTAAAGGGCTTAAGTGTCATCCATAATGAAAAGGGTCATGATGATTTAGCCCAGTCCTAACTACCGTTCGATCACTTGGAAATACATGGTTGCGATAAATTACCTCGTCCTTAAATATTTCAGGCCCGCTGCCGATTTCGTTCGGGGAGTCCTTAGGAATGCTGGGGATACGTTTTAGGGCCAAATGAATAATACACGTTACGCGTAGATAAAGGGTGGTCTTTGTGCGGATTGTCTGATAATTTTGGAATGGTTTTACATGGATTTATTTGCAATAACAATAGCATTTACTTGCCACCCGATTGAGGGAAATAAGAATAAACAAGGAATACTTTGAAGCAATATGATTGTGTAACAAAGTTATACAGGCTGATCGCGAATGATTCCCCGTGCCGCCTCATACTGATTTTTGATGTGCGGCATACCAGTTTTTGGTACCAATACTAGAACCATGAGCGCAGGTTGAGGGATTTTAATGATAAACAAATAATTACGTTCAAACGTCAAATAAATTAGGTAACTGTCAAATGGAAATTCATAATAAAAATATCATTTATTTAACAAAAATCAAAGTTATTTCACAAATAAA
>NW_019424262.1:0-1975 GCF_000390285.2 Anoplophora glabripennis | reverse complement strand
AACAACAGCCAGTCAACAAACAAATAGTCCAGTCACTGAAGGCGAAAATAAGGTAAAACCTCCCAATTTTTTCGGACAAGCTCATATGACCCCCCCACTTTAATAGTTATATTGTCTAGATGTGTACTTTTCTATTTGGGGGTGAAAATACCCTTGTACGAAAAAAAAAAACGCGAAAATCGCAGATTTACGTATTTTAAAGATTCAATTCATGTTCAAATATGTTGGATAAAGTTCCTTTCATGTTTTTTAATATAGTTTCTGAAATCTAATTACTTTTCAACCCTTAAAAATCCTTAAAAACTACCCTTCCATGACCAAAAAAATAGAAAAAAAGTTTTTAACAGTTTAAAATATGCTTTTGATGCATTCACAATATATTGCATTTCTTTTGTTATTCATTAGAAAGCTTACGACTCATTACAAAGTTGCAACCCTTAAAAACCATCCCTTTTAATAAAATAGACAAAAAAATATTATAGAAAGCTTGAGATGTTTTAATCGTATGCATATGTTGAATTTAAACTTTCTATTGGTTTTCAAATGATTTATGATGTAAGTATTGCAACTTTTCAGCCACCCAAAAAACCCTTATGGAAGACTTATCCCTCATAAAAAACCCTACCCCTTATAGAAAAATTTCCTAAAAATTATATGTAAGTATGATGATATAATAATTTTTTTCTTAAATTAATATCAAATAAAAAAAAAATTATATACATTATAAATGGATGTATTGTACAAAATGTTTTAAATTGGTCTGTTATTTTTTACATGTGTATATAATAAAATATTTAATTTTCATCACTATCATCACTATCTTCAGCCTCGCCTTGGTCCAAAATTGGAGGACACATACCTACATATACATGTGAATCCGGATACGTGTGTGTATGTATTAAAATACTTACTCAAATCAGTTCACAAGTGCTCCAAAATACACAAATTTACCCGCTCCGAAAGTTTTACCGAAAAAATGCGATGAATTTTTTTACCATAACTTTTGTAATTTTAAAGTTATAAATTTACTCAAAAACTCATTTTGTAGGGAATTTAAAGCGCTTTAAGTCCTGTGATTTGCAGTTTTTTTGAGCCCGTCGTTTTTTAGATTTGTAAGCTAAAAGGGCTCAGGAAAGGCAGTCTTGGAGCTTAGTTTTGAGTTTCTAACGGACATAACTCAGACAAATTTTATCCTACAAAAATTTTTAAAAAGTGAAAAAAACGATTTTATTAAAAATTTAAAAATTTTATTCAAAGGTAAATGAAATATTTTTTTTAATTTAGGCTTCTAAAATCGTTCAAATTCCCAAAAGCTACTGTTAATACATAAACAAAGTAAATTGCAGAAGGAATACGTTTCATTATTTTCTGTCAAGTCATTAATTTTAATACTGATTTTTTTTCTAAAAAATGAAGACAATCATTTTATTTCGATTGTAACTTTATTAGTTTTCATGCTAACAACTTTTACCACCACTCAATTTAAAGGTATTTTCAAGAACTTTATAATAAGTGTTATATAAGTTTTCCTCGAAAAACCTTTAATTTTTCCGCTACAGGACGTTGAACTTTTCGATTATACTACTATCTTCGAAATTGACTTCAACTTCTGGGAGTCATAACTCGGGTTCTCTACAAAAATAAAAAAGCAATGACTTTGCTATTTAATTAACTTAATTTTTGCTTAAGATCATTTTTTTGATAAAACTTGTAGTTTTTGAGATATTTGCGAAAAATGGCTCAACAACATACATTTTTTGGGCTAAAAACGAACATGTTTAGGCGCAAATAACTCAAAAACAGAAATTCGTGTCGTGAGGTTATTTAAAAAAAAAATCCCACCCTCCAGAAGGGGTGGCATCCACTCCTAGGGTAAAAGCACACATCGGCACTATATAACTTTTGTTTCTTGGGCTATTCCCTAGCTACAGTTCAAATTTTATGTCAATCCATTCCATCCCAAAAAATTGGTAGA
>NW_019424261.1:0-1982 GCF_000390285.2 Anoplophora glabripennis | reverse complement strand
GGGTCCATCTCTAACAATAAGCAAGATACTTTTAAAAAACCAAAAGAAGTTTTTTTATTAAGAAAATAATACATCTTGTAATTGTTAGACCTCTTTCAGGCATTTCTGCCTTTTTTCCAATTACGTAAGGATTTACAGATTTAGTAATAATATATTTTGACAGATCGGACATTGATACGGTCCAAAAAGCGTAATGTAACGAAATCTCACTAATTAGGCCGTGAGAGGTCTAATTACTCATGGACATTATATGGTAGGTCGTGACACTGACAGGTAGTAATGTCTTGACAACATTTGTTATTGTTATTTGTTATAGGTTACACAGAAGTAGAAAATTATTTAGAATTAAAATAGAGTCTGGAGAAGAACTTTGCTCTATTTTAATTCCTATAATATTTAAATTTTCTACTTCTGTGTAAGCCATTTTAATTAAATAATAATACAAACTGTCAAACAATAACAATGTTGTCATGACATTAGCTGTCACTGTCACGGCCTACCATATGACATTGTCCATGAGTAATTAGGCCTCTCACGGCCTAATTAGTGAGATTAATTACAATACCTATACGCATTTTGGACCATATCAATGTCCGATCTGTCAAAATATATTATAACTAAATCTGTAAATCCTTACGTAATTGGAAAAAGGCAGAAGTGCCTGAAAAATAACAATTACAAAATGTCTTATTGTCTTAATAAAAAAAACTTCTTTTCGCTTTTTAATAGTATCTCGCTTATAACTCTTAAAACAAAAAAGTTGAAGGTGGGGTCAAAATATAGTGAATCACCCTGTACATTGTATTTTTGAAATAACAAAGGTATAACACATTTTTAACGTAATCAGAGCGTACTATTATAACGTTATGACTATTTTTTACAGAAAAATATTTTCGAGAAATTACCCAGCACTATACATGGTGATTCAGGTTTAATCTGGATAACTTCAGGAATCGATAGAACAGGTTAAAATAATGTTCATTCCCGATATAAACTTATTTCCTAAATCGCACCATTTCGGAGACAGAGGGCGTTGAAGTAGGAAGTTTTTTCCCGTTTTTCTATCATAACTTTTGAACCTCTCATCCGATGGAAGTGAAATTCGGAACACAAACACTCCTTATGATCTTACATAATCTCCTACCACTCACTTAGAAGTGGTTAGTAGAAGAACTTTGCCTAATTAATTTTGAAACTTTTTCGTCTCTTGTTTTTTTTTCGATGTTTGACTTTGTTTCTGAAATATTCAATGAAATTAGTGAGAATGTAGCGCCCGAGGGAGCGCTCCAGTCCCGTATATTTCAATTAACGGTATAGACCAGGGCGGATCTGTTTTGAGGTGGATGTGAGAGGGGGCCAGCAAATTTTCCCTGGATTACCTTCAGTACAGCTCACATAATAAAAGTGAAGATCTCTAGATCTGGGCGAGGTCCGGAACATTTTCAAAATTGCAAATATGCTTAAAAAATTTTTAAAAATACTTATTTTATCAGAGTTTTTTACTTATATTTTAGAACCTATGCATTTTGGAAGAATATTGAAGAGGAAAAATGTTTTAGAATTGAATTTTGCACAATATAGTGTAAGTCAAAAATGTTTCAATTTATTACGGATGTTGCAAAATAGCAATAAATGATGAAAAAAAAGGCAAAATAAGTAAGTTTCTTGGATAATTTTTTTAAAATATTTTAATTGCTCTGAGCATTCTAATTTTGGAAAAAAAACTTGAAGAGAGAGTATAATAAAACAACACGTTATTTCATTAAAATCGGTTCTATAGTTTTCGTAAAATAATCTTTTGAAAAAAATAAAAAAAATCGAATTTTCAAAATGTTGCACTGTATTTTTAAACAATTAGATTACATTTATCAATTTGCAATTTAGTTTTTTTCAAAAATTATAATTTTAAAGTACTATTCTTTCTTAATTGTATCTATATTTAACAAAAAAAAGTTAATTTCCAAATAATAATAATTATTATT
>NW_019424260.1:0-1976 GCF_000390285.2 Anoplophora glabripennis | reverse complement strand
TACTAGGCCAAAATTTCATAGATTAGCGAAATCCAGAGATGTCACAAATTATTTTGGCATTAAATTCTTTGATAGACTTCCATCTGAGATTCGATCACTAAATTCAGATTGTTTTATCTATCAACTCCGAATTGCTATACGCGCAAGCCATTTTTGACACTAACTACTAAAAAACTATTGTAAACACTATGGCAACAACGACTGTAAAATCAGATTTCAGTATTAAGAGTCGCTGAGGCCACGAAGCTAGAGACTACAGTTGTCCAGCTATGTAATGGCTGAAAGTACTACACTTCAATATTTTTTTTTTCGGAAACTAAGGATTTTACAAAATTTTTTTTGTAATGGGATTTTTTGTGTCTATGATTACGAATCTGGACTCTAAGTCACGAAATTCAAAATGGCGGATTCAATATGGCGGACAAACAAACAATTAAAATGTCTTTAAAATGCATGAATTTTTGTGTAGTGGGATTTTTCGGGTCTTTGATTACGACTCAGAAGACAGAATTACGAAATTCAAAATGACGTATTCCATATGGCGGACAAAAAAATTTAAAAGATCATCATAATTCTCAACTATTTGTTTATAGAAACTTTCTTAGATTAGATCAGATGTTTTATTTTGTTTTGAGACAATTACAAGTTGTATAACAATAGTCACTTATGCGTATAGAAGATATTTAAAGTAAAAACAAATGTAACTTAACCTAGGAAGCAAAAAACTCACCCAAGTCACTAAATATAATTTTAACATTACTTTAAATTGATAAAAAGATACTTTATCTTGTCTTAATTCAAAAGGTAATTTGTTAAAAATTTTAGGCCCCAAATAATTTGGTGACTTATTGGTAATTGACAATTTAGAAAAAGGTACCCGAATATTATTTTTATGCATTGTATTTACACCATGTATGTCACTACTTAAATAAAATTTTTGCCTATTTTTAAAACATAAATACACATATCAAATATAAATAACGAACTTAAAGTTAAAATTTTGTATTGTTTAAAAATATCTCTGCAGGTATGTTCACTGGGTGCACCAGCAATATTGCGCAAAATACGCTTCTGTGAAATAAAAACAGAATGTGAGAGGGTGGAATCACCCCAGAAACAGACACCATAACGAAGACGCGATTCTATTTGAGCATAATATAAATTAATTACCTGATTTTTGAATAAAATTGTGTTCATGTTTTTAAATAAAAAATTTACTGAACTCAAAGTGGAAACGAGATGGTTGCAAGTTGCAATGCACTTTCCAATTAAGGGTTTCGTCGAAATAAATTCCCAGAAATTTAACACTGCCTAAAGCGTCATTCTTAATGACATAGTTATTAATTTTTATTGTTAGGTCGTCACATTTTCTCTGTCTATTATGAAATCTTAACATTTGCGTTTTATTTACATTTAAATATAAATAGTTCTGATTAAACCATGCTCATACATTTTCAATCGTTTTATCAATACCTATGTTAAGATTTTTATCCGAGTTACTTGAAATAATCAGTGATAAATCGTCGGCATACATGGTAAAAGCTTCGTTACCTATTACATTTTCTATCACTGATTACAATTATAAATGCAGAATCACGAAAGTGGCTAATCAAATATGCACAAACATGTATGTATAATTATTTATTGATTTTTTCTTTTTCGTTTTATTCAATGTAACTGTGTGTCTTCTTATTTAAGGGGGTGGAGGGAGAAAGGAGGGTGAGGGGGTTGGTCCGTTTAGGGTGGAAACGATTCAGCATTGCTAGTAGGTAGGTACTAAAAAAAATGTTTTCAGATTTTTTCAGCCAAAAATAAATTAGGCCAAAAACCGGCCTTAGGGACCCTCCTCCCTTGTTGATCTTATTTTTTATGGAAATTATAATAGTTTCTAAATGAATTCAGTATCTTTTTATTTTTGTTTCAGCCGAAGTTTCAACTTTAAACAGCGCGGTTGCAAAGACTCGCACTGATATAAA
>NW_019424259.1:0-1977 GCF_000390285.2 Anoplophora glabripennis | reverse complement strand
ATGAATTGTAAGCAACCTACAGTGCATGTGAAGGGAGATAGTGTCGGTCAGCGGTAACGAAGCGAGGGGCGTCAGTTGTTCAGTATTTGAAGACAGTACAACTAACTGTGATTTTGAATGTTGGCTGGAAGACAGACTATTTATTTTTGTGTATTTAATTTATCGTTATTTATTACTGCTTAAGTTTTTTTGCTAGGTTAGTTGTTAAGTACTGTTTGTATGACAAACACTAACCCAACAAAAGTAACTCGTGCTGTGTTGTGCATGCGCAACGAAAACTGAAATTTTTTTATTCGCATATTTGTATTCTACTAATTTTTCCTTATCTTCCCTTAAAATTAATGACATTATGAAGTATACGTTTTCTTTTATTAGGAACTCAATTCAATAATTTCTTGTTGGAAACTTATATTTTCAAAGGGCAAAAATGGTTGTATACTGACAAGGGTTCTAACTAGTGCCCCCTAGAAGTGACTGCAACACAGTTACTACATATGTAATTGCCACCCATTATAGTCCAGTCACTGAAGGCGAAAATAAGGTAAAAGCTCCCAATTTTTTCGGATAGCATGAATTTTCCAGAAAATTTGCATATAAGCTCATCTGACCCCCCACTTCAAAAGTTATATTGTCTACATGTGTGCTTTTTTCTATTTGGGGGTGAAAACTACTCCTGTACGAAAAAAATGCGAAAATCGCAGATTTACGTATTTTAAAGATTCAATTCATGTTCAAATATGTTGAATAAAGTTCATTCCATGCTTTTTAATATAATTTATGAAATTTAATTACTTTTCTACCCTTAAAAATCCTTAATAACTACCCTTCCTTGACCAAAAAAGTAGAAAAAAAAGTTTGTAACAGTTTAAAATAGTGCATTCACAATGTATTGCATTTCTTTTGTTATTCATTAGAAAGCTTACGACTCATTATAAAGTTGCAATCCTTAAAAACCCCTTATCCCTTATAATAAAATATACTAAATAAAGTAAATGAAATATTTTCTTAAATTTAGGCTAAAATCGTTCAAATTCCCAGAATATACTGTTAATACACAAATAACGTAAATTGCTGAAGGAATACGTTTAATTTTTTTTCCGTCAAATCATTAATTTTAATAAAGATTTTTTTTTCTCAAAAATCAAGACAATCATTTTTTAGTTTGATTGTAACTTCATTACAATTTTCCTCGAAAAACATTTAATTTTTCCGCTACAGGACGATGAACGTTTCGATTATAGCTATCTTCGAAATTGACTTCAACTTCTGGTAGTCATAACTCGGGTTCTATATCACCTACAAAAATAAAAAAAGCAATCTCTTTGCTATTTAATTACCTTCATTTTTGCTTATGACCATTTTTTTAAATAAAACTTGTAGTTTTTGAGATATTCGCAAAAAATTGCTCAAAAACATGCATTTTTTAGGCTTAAAACGAACATGTTTAGGCGCAAATAACTCAAAAAGTATTGACTGTACAAAACATTCTTATAGAACATTTTTTGCTTAGAATTCATCCCTCTATCGAACCGAGAGGTTATTTTTAATAAAAAAATTCCCACCCTCCAGAATGGGCATCCACCCCTAGGGTAAAAGCACACATCTGGACTATATAACTTTTGTTTCTTGGGCTATTCCCTAGCTACAGTTCAAATTTCACGTCAATCCATTCCATCCGAAAAAATTGGTAGCCAAAATGCCTCAGTGACTGGACTATTATAGACGGGCAAATTTTCGTAACATACTACAAAAAAAAAATCAAAAATATTTTTTGGGCATTAACACTATTTACAAAGGAAAAATAACCATTATTCAAATAAGACAAATTCAGTTTACTTGTCATAATTGACGTCAGAATTTTCATTTAAGAGATATATCATTATCAGTGAATCACCCTGTATATTTCACCACTTTGCTCCATGCAAATTTAATAAATCACTTAATATCGACACGAACAATACAACCGAAGAGTAAGTC
>NW_019424258.1:0-1981 GCF_000390285.2 Anoplophora glabripennis | reverse complement strand
ACACGCTTTTATCACAGCTTAAAAAACAGTTCCCCATCTCAATAATTTTGAGATTTGGACTTCAGATTCGTAATCAGCGACACCAAAAACCCACGAAAACAAACACAGTTGCATTGGGCTACTGGGCAATAAATCTCAGCAGTTGATAAATTGCCCAGCAGTGCAGTGCAGCAATGCGGAATTTGGTGTGATTCAAGTAATTTTAATTTATTATAGGCACCTTCTATCAATCATTCACATTACAATTGCGAAAGGAAGAAATAAGAGGGATATTTTGTTTACTAATATTATCACAACATGGCATTTTGGAGACCTTTTGAAGCGGAACAAAACGAAATTTACCACCAGTATAATAAAATTGTTTGACGACATAAATAATTAAAATATGTTGTTGGCCAAATGAACATGTAATAGAAATTTTCTACACATTATATATAAATTATTATAATTTTTTACCTTTAACAGAAAATTTTTTTAGAGGCGTTTATGAAACTCATTAAATTTTATTGCCAGGCGTTTTTTGCATGTTCAACTGACTTCGGAAAGACTATAATCGTAGTACACTTTGACCAAATTCATATTGTCTGAGAGTTTTAGACACGAGGAGGTAATTTGTTCGTATACAGGGTGTATTTAAATGAAGAGGCACAAATGAGAGGTGCCTACCAGAGATTCCTTAAGTGAAAATAAGTTTATTTAATCTAACATACCTATATCCCAATTCGCATAATAAAAAAGATACAGGGTGTCAAAGTGAAACATAAAAAATGTTTTTTCCTTAATAATTTCTAAAGTTTTAGTCAGGCATGTTCAAATTTTCTAACGACATATTTTTTCAGGGTGGGAAAAATAATATAATAATCAGTTTTGACTACAGGTAATGTAATATGTATTAACTTTGTCAGCCTCGTATACAGCTTTTAGTAACAAAATATGAAATATTGGACTTTTTAGTCAGGCATGTTCAAATTTTCTAGCGACATATTTTTTCAGGGTGGGAAAAATAATATAATAATCATTTTTGACCACAGGTAATGTAATATGTATTAACTTTGTCAGCCTCGTATACAGCTTTTAGTAACAAAATATGGAATATTGGACTTTTTTAACAAAAAATGTGGGTACTTAACTGTTGGGGAGATATTTTTGATTTTATAAAGTAGTATACGGATATTTTTGTTAATAAACAGAATTCATTGCCTCACAGTATTTATAGTGCGGATATTTGTATTATCAGCAACAAATATTTTAAAATTAATAGTGTTTATTAATAAGTGACTATTAGCGTAGGTATTATTTTAGCGTGCACTTCATAACTTCCATAAAAAATGCGTTTTCTTACTTATGAAGATATTTGAACCCTACACTAAAGAAATCTGTTTTGCGAAAATAACAGGAAAAAATACCTAATTGTTGTAAAATATTTGAAGAAAAGAAAAAAAACTGGAAAAATCAAGAGACACATAAAACAATAAATACATGATCTAAGAGAACAATTAGCTAAAAATTAAACAATAAAAGATATCTTAATGGATGTTTTCGAAGAAATTACATTGTCTTGTAAACATAGTCTAATTCTACAATTAAAACTATGACGTACCATTGTAAATATGTTTCTGTCGTTGTTTATGTCCTCAGTTGCTACAAAAATTCTTTCTACGCTATCAATAGGGCTGGAATAAACAATATTTTTTAGGTGACCCCATAAACCATGGGTGTGAGGTCCGCTGATCGCGCTGTTAATTTGACGGGTGCATCATTCTCTCGAATTATCCATCTCCCAGGAAAATTTAAATGTAAACTGACAAAAAAGTTAATACATATTTAATGCATAACGTTACCTGCAGATGGCGCCTCGCACAGGACTGCCAAAAATGATTATTATATTATTTTTTCCACCCTGAAAAAATCTCTCGCTAGAAAATTTGAAACATGTCCGAATAAAACTTTAGAGATTAAGGAAAAACCATTTTTTATTTTT
>NW_019424257.1:0-1981 GCF_000390285.2 Anoplophora glabripennis | reverse complement strand
TACAACTTTTGTAGAGGTCACTTTTTAACAACCTCAAAATTTCCAAGAAAAATGCGAAAAACAGTTTTTTTTCTGATTTTTTGTTTTTTATTTCTCATTTCCGCAAAAATAATTTAATTTTGACGAAACTTGGTGAAAGTATATTTTTCTTTGTCTTAAAAAACCTCAATTTTTTTTAGATAAAAAAATCAAAAAGTTTCTGATATTCTTTTTTTCGGCCTAACACTTTTTTTTCAAAGAAGAATTCTACTTAAAAAAATCATCGTACAGACTTCTGCCGGTAATCATCATTTTCGTTTTGACATACTTATACTTTTTGGTGAAATAAAAAAATTTGTAATCACAATTCAAAAACATGCTCAAAAATGCAAAAAGTAAAAAATGATTTGCAGCAATGAATTTTTCAATAATTGTTGATAATTTGTTTAAATTTTAAAAAAATCAAAAACTGATTACACCATTCAATACTGCGGAAAAAATACAAAAAAAACTGTCTCATTGTTTGACCCAAAACTATTTTTATATAGTATACCTATAAACATAAGTCGAATAGTGAATAAATGAAATAAATAATAATTTTTTTTCCGTAGGATCGATCAGTGTACTTATTTTTTTAAAAGTTTGATGAATTCATAGATATACAGTGTGTCCAAGATAAGGATGGGATAGGCATTAGTATCTAGGAAACGGTAAGAGATACGGGGTGGCTCAGATTAGAAAAAAGTTGTGTTTTTTTATACCTAACAATATGCTGTTTAGATAGTCTTAAAATTCCGGGTAGTTCCGGAAATATCCGGAAAAAACCGAAATTTTGCTAAATTGTTTAATTTTTTCTGGCTTTAGCCAAAAATAAAACGATTTTGCAAAATTTCGGGTTATCGGATTTCGCGTCAACAGTAGACTTTGCAGTTAATACTTTTTATTGCTGAAATCTCAAATCCTCCTGAGATAATTTATCATTTGTGTATTATTTTGTTATATGCATTCGACTTAGATGTTTATAGCAATACTGTACAAAAATAAAGTTTTGGGTCAAACAATGAGACAGTTTTTTTATTTTTTTCGTTAGAATTGAATGGTGTAATCAGTTTTTGAATGATTTTTAATTTAAACAAATGATCAGCAATAACTGAAAAATTCATTGTTGCAAGTCATTTTTTATTTTTTGCATTTTTCAGCATGTTTTTGAAATGTTATTAGGTACAGATTTTTTTATTTCACCAAAATGTTAAACGAAAAAAAATGATTACCGGCAGAACTCTGTACGATGATTTTTTAAGTAGAATTTTTCTTTGAAAAAAAGTGTTTCAGGCCGAAAAAAATTAATATCTGAGACTTCTTGATTTTTTTTATCTAAAAAAATTTGAGGTTATTTAAGACTGAGTAAAGTATACTTTCACCAAGTTTCGTCAAAATTGAATTATTTTTTGCGGAAATTTTGAGGTGATGTTAAAAAGTGACCTCTACAAAAGTTGTACATTTTTGCATAATCTACAACTTTTGTATTGAATACTTTTTTGTTTGACAACAACTTTTGCCAAAAATCCCAATAATACAATTTTTCATAACTTTTTAACCCCACAAATCAACCCTCCGCCGCGCCGCCCCTGCCCACGCATTTATTTTTTTTAGGTTTATTATAAGCTCTTTTACCATTTCCACTTAAAAAGTCCAGATAACAATTTTTTTTTCTATAAGTGTAATTTGGATGGACTATTTAGACAAATAGAAGAATGGTTTTTAAGGACGTTCGGTAGAGATAGCGGGGGGAAACATTTGCGGGGCAAGGGGAAACTAACGATGAGTGAAGACTTGACAACGCCGTACGGGTCTTCAATGTGTGAGTGTTCATGTACACGCATCAGTTGTCTGCACTGTCTGCTCGTCTGCTGCGTCGGTTACGGCAGCGTATGTGTATGTTCAATCTGTTTGTGATAAAGCTGTAAGTATTTGACTTTTATTTGTTATAAAAATGTAATAA
>NW_019424256.1:0-1978 GCF_000390285.2 Anoplophora glabripennis | reverse complement strand
ATAATAATATGCCGCCTCCTCTCCCGCACAACTCTCCGACTTATGGGCTAATTCTCGTGGTTAGAATGAGGAGTAGAGATATTATTATTATTATTATTACATTCCCATAACACCAGATATGCCGATACTTTGGTTGAACCGTTCTCTAGAATACGCACAACAAAAATTAATAAGTTAGATGTTAAGTTATACAATCACTTCGACAAATGTTTTAAAAATGTAAATGTTACTAATTTAAGTTTTAATCAATTTTATAAGTTGAGTAAAAGCCTTCTATTGGACAAATGCTTTTATAGTGTGCAAAAATATTTTAACTGGTCGAACACAAACCATTAATCATTAATATGTCAGTGACTTCAAATGTACTTTTATTGTACGTAATGTGGTCGTTAAATAAAGAGTAAAGAGTAAAGAGTATTATTATAACTTCGCAACTATAATTTGTTTCACAATAAAACAAAATAAATTAATATCTACTCGTATTTATTAGATTAGTACCAACTACCAACTTTATACTTACAATTAGAAGATAAAAGTACATAAAAACATTTCCGAAAAAATTTAAAATATGTGAAATGTAATTATGATTTAACATTATATCATGTGTATATCATTAGTAGTTTAAAGATTAAAAATGTCTCTTTTAATTAATTCGTTATTAATGTTAGTTGTTTTAAGAAAAAGGACAACTTAGGCCAAGTAACCAATTTGACATCCGCCGAATCTTCATTCTTTATCAGGAACTTCACGATTTTTTTCTCGTGATATTTCTTTTGATTGCTCGATAACCGTAACTCTAAAAAAATTTTGTCTAGAGATCTCGAAACTAGAGACTTAAAGCTTTAAAATAGGTTCTTTATTATATCGATACTGGATTTTTTCACTCATTGTGAGATACATTCTTTCGAAAATCACTAAGAAGTTCATGGAAATTTTTTGTTTCTTTAATTTTTTCCAGTAATGTCGAGTATATTAATAATTTTTTAATAAATATAAAAGATTATTCATTTCATTCAGTTTTATTATGAGTATCAACAGTAATAGTAATAAATGTGTTGTATTCGCTATATGAATGTTCTACAGTTTCAACATGTGAAACTCAATTTCGTCAACTATCCACAAGCATTTTGTCCGTTTCACTACGTATAAGAGGGCCCAGAATCTTTTTTGTTTTCCTTTAAATTATTCAAAATTGTACGATATTCATAGGATTTTTTTCAATTTGAACATTTCTCAAAATTTTTCATTTTACTGATTTTTAGCACTCACAATCAGTGAGAGTTGTATATATCTTTTTTAAAGCCTTTTGGGCATTTAAAGATCTTCGATTTTTATTTTCGCACAGTAACTGTACTCTTTCCGGTTAGTAATAATCAAGGTTAGGTTCTTGGTTCACGTGAACTGTTGAAATGACTGGTTTTGAAAGAATCTATATTTTTTTTACGTGTAAATCTTTATTTTTAAACTCTTGAGTTTGTTTCGATACTTTCGACAAAAACCGGTTCCACCATTTGAGGATTTTCCCGAGTTATTTCGTTATCCTTCGCTTCAATGAGACTATTACCCTTTACTGGTTACGATATGAACAAATAATAATTTCAACTAATAAATAATAATACGTACTATACCAACAACATAACCCCGCCAAGCATTGCCCTGCACGGCAGTGGCAAAGCGGCAAAGCTAAGTGAACCCGTGTACCATACAAAAAAATTATTTACGACCTAATGGACCAACACAGGTTTGCTTTGATGACCAGCGCGCCGCCGTCAATTCTACAGCAGACGGACTAGTTTACCAATGCCGGACTCGCCGAATTGCTATTCGAGTATAAATTACGAGACACATAATCGTCAAAGCATAAGAAGAAATTTCAGGAGAAGTGCATACGGTCCTGTGCTTTACAGGTTCCAATTGACATCGTAACAGCTATACTATATACTTGTATTTTTTTTTTAAATCTATACATAATAATATA
>NW_019424255.1:0-1995 GCF_000390285.2 Anoplophora glabripennis | reverse complement strand
TTGGAAAGTATCTAAAATTAAAAGTATTCTTGAAACGGCAGTCGGATGGATATCGTGCTAAAAAATCACGTGTTTTAGAAAATTAACAAATTAAAAAATTTCTAATGGAGACCCCTGATGATATTTATTTTATTTATTTGGGTACAAAGTTAATTATAAACAAAATATTTTTGTAAACGAAGAATACCGACTATTATTATTTTAGTTGGCAATGAATTACTTAAAAAAAATTGGAGATATGGAGGATATGGGAAATAAATTGCTGATCACTCTGCCAATTACAAAAACAAAGAAAATAAGATCCATTATTGTAAGCGAATATCTAAATAATAATATCCGAAACATAGTACCGCAAGACCTACACAAATAGATAGTAACAGATTTTTTTAAAATATTCAAATGGTAAAACATATACTCAATTAATATGAATTTATACATTTGGGAAAATGCCAAAGCAAGTTGCTGCGTTTTTGAAATTGAAGGATGTTCATTGTTCATGAATATACCGGACATTGTTTCCGCAGAACAGCTACACTATTAATAAATTTAGGAGCTATCAGCTCACAACTTTAAAAATGCATGGTGGAAGGAAATCTTCTTGTTAGCAAAAAAAAATCCTACTGCAAGTACATCAAGTGCTGGAAACGATTTTTTAAATAGTTCAACCATTTTGGAGGATTTAATAGTTTATAAACCATCTACTAGTGAAAACACTTTAACCTACATAGTCGAAGTAAAATTGCAAAACAAAAAGGACAGGGGATATCCCTTATAGGCTGTTCTAATTTCACTATAAATGTTTGTAATAAATAAAATTAATTTCGTTAAAAATTTTACATTATTAATTTAGCGACGGTACTGTCAAATATATTATTTTCAAACGAATTTCGCTTATTTAACGGCAGGACTATGAATATTATCGTTATTTTCTTCAGACTCGCTATCGTTGGCTTCCCCCAACTCCCCCCAATCAAGCGACCCACTGACTTTTCACAATATTTCTTATGCACTTAACATACTTCCACAAATAAAATATTTTTATCTGGCAAAGTACTCGGGTTGCCGGTTATGACAATTTCTCTCAACAACAACTCCGTGGTTTTTCAACGAATCTTGACGATTTTTCTTTAACTTAAAGCTCTTTTTATAAGCTTTCCGAATATGTAATAATATATAACTATATCACGCTCGTGCGTCGTATTTGCAACTAAGGCTAAAAAATAAGAAAAATTTCCAGGTTGTAAATGAAATTAAAAAAAAAATAATTGGATTTTATTGTATTATTATGAATTCTATCATGTCAAAAATCAGTGCGATTGTGGAAGATCCTCGGGATCGTCCAAACTAATAATTAGTTAATTTGTTTATGACCATAACTTGTAAACTATTCAACCTACCGATTCCATATTTCGTGGGAGTTATTAGACAGTGATAAGGAATGAGAGGATGCGATGCCAAAACGTTCTGGTAATAATAACGCAGTTTATAAATGTTTAATTCAAAAGTCATAAATAAACTTCTTCTGTTTATAACTTTTGATCTAATCAATATTTTTTTACGCTCAAGGGCTAGTTTTGTAGGTCTTTTGAACACGAAAAAATAGTACTTTACTGTTTTATCTTGGAAATGAACGGAAAAAAGTTATAAGCGAAAAGCGTGAATTTACGTAAAAAATTATACAATTAACCACCCTGTAAACAATCTTCCCCCCATTTTTATGACTGTGGAAACTAATATGTTCTTGTATATAATATTGTACATCTATAGTGATAAATTCAGCTTGCCGAAACAAAAGTCGAAATGGTCATTTCCCAGCTTATTTTCTTAGTCTAAATTGTAGCACTTTACTATTTGACAGCTGTCACTAAAACTACGTCTTTAATGTCGATCGACGAAAAATGATTTTATTAACTCATACATTTTTCTAATAGAATACCATTGCATTTAAAATTACGGAAAATTTTATCAAAGGTTTCATTCATGCGATTCAATTCA
>NW_019424254.1:0-2216 GCF_000390285.2 Anoplophora glabripennis | reverse complement strand
TGTTTTCATTTTCCAAACATTGACATGTCAACGGTACAAAAACAGATCATTGTACTGTAACATTAGTTTTAAAAGGGGGAAATTTTATGTTATTGTTTATATAGAATAAGAATACAATTATCGATTATACAATCACAATTACAAACAAAAGTGTAATATATCCATATTTGTAAAAGTTTAAAACATCTTTCATTTGAAATTAGTTTAAGCAAGTCATAAAAGTAAATAAAATTATAGGAACCCTCACCCCAGAAGTTGAGTTTGCTCTACATTAGTAACAATTAGGTGTAAGCCCAAATATAAACATTTATATCAATAAAGGCGCCCAACTAGTTATGAGCAGTCGACAAACAAATCAAAACGTTAGAAAAAAATATATAAAATCAAAAATTAAAACATAATATATTCGCAATTTACTCTCCTTATCGATGGTCCGCCCTGTAGAGAAAGTAGTAGGAGTCATAAGTGGCAGACTCATGCATGGTAGGCGAAACGACCGCGCTATAAACGCGCAAACACCATAAAAAGTCCCACCGCATAAAACTCCTAAGTAATAACCGGACCATCGTCTCACGGCTCTGCCGTTCTTTACGGTTATCGGTCGACAATGGCGTTCGCGGTGCCTATAACGTATCCCCAACAACTTCAGTTATAATAATAATATAACACGATCATAATAAATAATTGCCGCTCTATTGTGGGCCCCATTACCATATCGGGCAAGGCAATCCCCGGCTATATGAATTTTTATGGCGCTCTCGGTATACGTGATCAGATATACATATTAATGCGAATTTATTGCATAAAGCGAGCAGGGTTTTTCTCGATATCCTTGTTCGTTGTGGGACAGGATAGGATACTGAGGTTTTACCTTTCAGTTTTGCGAACAGTAATTATTCGGTGAGTTCTTTGATATAAGGCGTTACAACTTATCGGAATCTATGCTGACCCGAATGAGCAGATAATTTTTCGAATAATTTTCGCACGGAGAAAAGTAGGTGAGATAAAAAACATTAAAAACAAATTAAATACAATATTTATAAAACGAAACAATGCACACAAAAATCAACTAATAAATTGTACTATTTTGGTTTATGAATACAATTTTTAGTGAATCAGAATATTTTTTTAATCTGACTACAAAGATTGAGCTTGAAAGCTTCATGTTAAAATTACTCTTTTGACAATTCTGTCACCACTAAAAGTACAATATTATACAGGGTCCNTTTTTTCAGACGATGCCACGTTTTGTCTCAATGGTACAGTGAACCGCCAAACTTGCAGGTATTGGAGTCGGGAAAATCCTCATTGGATGGCAGAGACACATATCCAACACCCACAGAAATTAAATGTGTGGGGGCTGGAATAGTCGGCAACAGAATAGTAAGTTCCTCTGAAGGAACCCTTACAAGGAGAAAGATGATCTTGTTCCAGCGCTTGCAGTAATTTTTCTTAACGATAATTATCCTAATATTCCTGATGACGCCATATGGTTTCAGCAAGACGGTGCATCTCCGCACTATGTGCGCCCTGTTCGAGATTTTCTGGACAATTGTTTTCCTAGGAGGTGGATCGGCACACGAGAACCGATAGAATGGTCCGCGAGATCTCCAGATCTTGCACCCCTGTACTGTTTCTTATGGGGCTATTTAAAGTCCAAAGTGTACGTTAATAGACCACATAATTTAGAAGAACTCCAAAATTGTATTATAAATGAAATACGCAGAGTTACCCCAGAAATAATTCATAATGTACAAGAAGGATTTCTACACAGACTTGCGTATTGTCAAGCAGTCGGTGGGTGGCAATTCGAACACTTAATTTATGTAGAAAACTTAATGAATTGTATTTGCTTGACATAGGAATTGTTATTTTTTTAATGAATAAAATGTACGTTTTCTAACATTCAATCGTCATTTACTCGTAAACTTTCCTATGTAACATGGCAACATTTTAATACTATCGGATCGACAAGGAAACGATCTTTCACAATCAAGAAAAAAAATAGGGTGTCGCTATTTAAAAACAATGCACACAAAAATCAACTAATAAATTGTACTATTTTGGTTTATGAATACAATTTTTAGTGAATCAGAATATTTTTTAATCTGACTACAAAGTTTGAGCTTGAAAGCTTCATGTTAAAATTACTCTTTTGACAATTCTGTCACCACTAAATGTACAATATTATACAGGGTCCTTAAAAATATATATTG
>NW_019424253.1:0-1978 GCF_000390285.2 Anoplophora glabripennis | reverse complement strand
TGCTATAACTTCATTTTTATTATTAAAAATGTTGAGAATATTATCTTCAGCCCATATTTTGTTTCCATTATTAGTTATTTTTGACATACTTAATAAATTTTTTGACATTTCAGGTGCAAAATAACAGTTTGTTATTCGTATTTCAATTTCATTTTTATCTATTTTAAATTTTACAAATATTGTTCCTATAGCTAAAGCTTTAATTAGATAACCATCACCTACTTTAATGTTTATGGGCCTATCTAACATTTTAATTTCATTAAAGTACTTGTCGTTATTTACAATATGGTCTGAACATCCGCTATCTAAAAGCCATGTAATGCAATTTTCATCATCATACCTACATTCGTCTCTTTTTTCTGATAACATCACTGACACCAGGAAAGTATTACTGCTAGAATCTTCTTCGTCTCTGGCCTCTGCTGTGTGTCCTTGATGGTTACTACTAGCGGGGCGTCGCTGCCGCTGCCAATTATTACCTTGATGGTTGCCTCGAACGTTGCCTCTGAAACTCTGACTTTGAATGTGTCGATCACCTTGACTTCTGCGATAGTAGTTGTATGAATTTCGGCAATCTTTCTTCATATGGCCTATTTTACCGCACCCATAACATCTTCTGTTGTCTATATCATCTCTATTTCTCATCTGACTCATATTTTTATTTCTGGAATGGTGTGAACTGAAAGCATAACTATTAGGTTCATTTCTTTCTGGATTACTTTTCTTGAAATCAATAAGCAGTTTTGACTTTATATATTCTACAGTTCTTTGATTTTCAGGCAAAGCATCGACGATATCAATAATATGATTGAAATTTTCTGGAAGAGTGAGCATCAAATAATTAAGTCGATCATCTTCCGATAATATCTCTCCAGCACTTCTCAAATCATTTATATACTGCTCGAATTTGGTGATAAATTGTTTGGGGTCATCACTTGGCTGCATTTTAAGGCTTAGTAACTTTCTCTTCGTTAATAACTTTAAAGCAGTAGAGGAGGGTTCATAAACAGAGTTTAACTTACTTATCATGTCTATTGCCGTTGTTTCGTTAATTATTAGCTCCAACTGCGAATTTGATACGCCCTGTACAATTATAGATCTCGCTTTGACATCGTTTTTCTTCCAATTTTCTTTCGCTGTTCCCTCTTCTTGCGGCATGGGTCTCTCAATGACATTTTTGACATTTTTGCTTTCTAAAACTAACAACAGACGGAATTTCCATTTTCCCCAATCTACACCGTCAAATATTGGCAAATTACATGAGTCTTCGCGCTTTTCGGCCATTTTTGTGTTCGACTCAACGTTCCACACCTTCCGCACCTGTTTTTTTCTTTCTATCTTTTACGTTTTTCTTTAACGGCTCTTTTTACCTCTTAAGAACAACCACGCTCTGCTACCATGTTAAAATAAAAGAGCCACACTTTGCTATACTCGTTTTATTCCAATTTAACAACTTGTTCAATATTTGATATACAAACATTTTTTGATATATCTAACTAGACACACGCCTTCTAGAATAACAACAATAATAAAATTTGTGTATCTAAGATACAATGCCGACGGAGCATATGAAAGAACTACAGATATTTAACAGTTATCGATGCCCAAGAGGGCATTGTTTTATAGAAAACACTTAAAATTTAAAAACAAAATTTTACTAAAATATTTTTGAAGTTTTCTCGATAAAACCTCTAAAAATAATAGATGTTATGTTTTATTATATTTTTCCATATTTTCGACATCTTGTTGCCTTTTACGTATACACGCCTATGGATTTTCGATCCCCGCACGCCTCGTCCTCCTTACTAGTCCAAGAGCTAGCGATGAATCACTATCTATAATTTCGGCCGCCGAGTATAGTGAAGTTTGTTGTCTTCTAGTGCTGAAACGCGTCAAAAGAAGTACTGCTGTAACACGAGTTGACTGGAAGTTTAAAATTACCGATCTAAAAAACTTTTGCTAATCTGTGATGCTATGA
>NW_019424252.1:1621-2088 GCF_000390285.2 Anoplophora glabripennis | reverse complement strand
CAATTAGGAGAGCTCTGGCGCTTGTTTAAACATTGGTCGAATTTTTGTACTTATAAACAATTTGAACTTTGTGAATATTGAATCAAATTAAATTTTTTAAAGCAGGTTTTAAAAATTCTCGGAAAGACGCTTCTTTAAAAAAAAAAACAGAACGATTGATCAATTAGTTACGTAGTTATAGCCGTCATTTATACTAAATGTACTGGGACATCCGGGCTAATTTTTGGTATTCCGAGTACTTACCAAGTCTAAGATTACAATACTTTTCTTCATTGGCAACCTACTTTAAAACGTGTTTAAAGTTATTTATGCAAGCGAGAAATTCAATAAAATCGTACGGGTGGTGGTGGTGGGGGAAGCAGAGAGCGCGGCCGCTTCGGCCTGCTCGAAATTGAATCGGCGAGTTCAAAACCGCGATGTGTTTAAAAATTTTTAATATCTCACCTTCTAGAGGTCCGATTTTGATG
>NW_019424252.1:0-1186 GCF_000390285.2 Anoplophora glabripennis | reverse complement strand
CAGGGGTCGGCAAGTAATTTTAGGTGGGGTCCGGATACTTTTGAAAATTTTTTACGAGGTCCAGAAAAAAAATTCATATTTCTTATTTTTTATTTTAATTTGGACTCAAATTTAATCTGCTTACTAATTAAGAACTCAAAATACTCTCACAATTGTAAAATACTAGAAAAAATGATAAGATTGGCACTTAAACGTAAAAAACATTTTTTAAATAATTTATTTGAGTAATTAATACTTTCAAAGAATTTTTGGCGGTCCAGTATTTTACCTTCCGCGGTCCGGACCTGGACCGCGGTCCGCCAGTTGCCGACCCTTGCTCTAGAAACATAAGAAAACCTTCGCCGGAAATGGTTTTTATAATTGAAAAAGAAGTTTACTACTAATTGATGTAAATTTTATGTAGCTACGAAAAATGTTTTAGTTCACAGCAACCGTCGGAAAAATAAGCTTCTGGTGTAAGGAATTAAAGAATATAGAAATACTAGGGTATTTCTATATTTTCAAATTGCGTTTGACGTATCGCCCTTAAAGTTACATCAATAAATTATCAAGATCTGTTACTAGTGGTGACAGTAAAATCTACTGTACTGTTTATGGATAGATCTTTTCAACAAAACCTCATGAATGCCACCATAGCGTATAGCTAAAAGACCATCTAACTTGAAAATGAAGTAACATTCAACTAAAATATATTTGTTTCAATTATCATATTTTGATCTCAATATTATCTGACAGAATTTGTGCTCCATTATTTAAATACACTGTGTATATATGATGCCTGTTATTCAAGTTGCATCATTGGGAAATCGGTTATCTTAATAGAAACTTGCAGACTTTGATGAAAGACGAGAAGAAATTTGAGGTAGATATATAGGGTATTCGGAAATACTGCTTGAATAAATTCAGGGGTGATTTTACATAAGAAAACATGAAGAATTTTTCATATGAAAATTTGTCCGCAAATCAATCCTATGGGTGTTATGGCCCAAAGATTTCGCCCGATAATGGGTGTTTATAATAAGCAGTGGCGGCTCGTGGAGGAGGACTCTGGGACTCCGCCCCCCCAGATATTTTCAAGCTATAAACTTAAAATAATGTATTTATTTAAATAAATAAGAAATCTAAATAGCATGCATTCAATATCTCTTGGATGTTAGGTTGGTTGCATAAAGTGCATGTACTCCGT
>NW_019424251.1:0-1978 GCF_000390285.2 Anoplophora glabripennis | reverse complement strand
AGAAAATTAGGGAACAACGTAGGCCCCAATACGGATCCTTGAGGCACTCCACAAGTATTATTAATATAATTCGAAATATCGTTTTTAAGTACTACCCTTTGTTGTCTACCTACTAAATCATTAGAAATAAATTGTACTGCAGATATATCAAAACCAGCAAACATTAAAATGTTTTCTAAAATGACATGACTAATTGTGTCAAATGCTTTCGAATAGTCGAGTAAAACTAAAATCAAACATAATCCAGAATCTGTAGCCCTAAAAATATGGTCTGTGACATTTAACAAAGCAGTAGAACAACTATGTGCCTCTCGAAAACCAGACTGTTCAATAGGCAGTATGTTATTTAATAAATTGTTAAATGATTTATAATTTGTTCTTTAACAACTCTAAAATTTTAAATAAAGCAGGAATTATAGAAATAGGTCTTAAATCTTTTAGTTCTCTAGGTGTGTCTTTTTTTTTGGAAGAAGAATAACATTTGACATTTTCCAAGCATGGGGATAAACTGAAAATTCCAAGCAATAATTTATTATGTGACAAATGTATTTTAAAAGAAAAGGGCAGCACAAAACAATAAAATCAACATGTATTCCATCAGAACCAATTGCTTTAGATTTGATCTTAAGTAAATACTTAAATACTTCACATTCAGTAGTACCTCTGAATTTAAGTTTTGAGGATATGTCTGATTTAACAGAGTCATAATAGTGAAGATCATTTGTAATATTGTTAACTATTTCCGAACTTACGAAATATTTTTTTATTAAATTCGCATTAGACAATTCAGGTGGTATTTCTATATTTAGTTTTTTATTACAAATATTTAAATAATTAATTTTTTCCAAGTCTTAGATGCACTTGATTACGAAAAACATAAAAAAGCTTTTTTTTCACGTCTGATAGTAGAAGTAGTAAAATTTTTTAAATATTTAAAATTTAGCCAGTCATGTGAAGTTCTAGTTTTTTACATTTGTTGAATGCCTTATCTTTAATTTTTGTTAACTCCTTAATATCATCTGTAATTCAAGGTTTATAGCTTTTGTTGAAAATTCAAGTTTTTAGAGGTGCATTAAAATAGTAATATTTTCGTTAAAAAACCTCACTTTATCATTGATATTATTGCATATATGATATGATATAATGCATATGTATATTTAAATTTAAAAATAATAAGCACAGAAAAGACAAAATGAGGTTACTCAAAATTAAAGACAAATGGTAAACTAACAAAACTAACATGCACATGAATATCCACACCTAAAATACCTCATACAAATGCACAATAAATGGATAATTGTTTTATAAAAATTTAAATAAAAGTACTTTATAGATGTCGTATAAATATACAGGGTGATTCTAAAATTTTAAAACACTTTTACTTCAATGGTATGACAAACACTAATCATTCAGTTATTTAACAGAATAAAGAAATTAATAACATTAATCATCATTTTAATAATTTTATTTAAGCTCAAAAATACATCAATTTTGTTTCTAATGAGTCATAATAAATCTTTAAACAAATAAAAAAAATTACAAAGAGGTAGCTTTAAATAAATAGCAAACATTGAAACGTAATAATTGCGGTTGTCTTGACTCCTAACAATTTTGTATACATTCTTCCCTCTTTCGTCCCTGATCATAGCTTACCGACCCAGCTGCATTGGCATTTAAATCACAATGTTTTTGGTTAAGGTAATTTACAAATGATTGATTGTGGTTGTATTGACTCCTAACAGCTAATACGTAGGTGTTTTTTTCACGTATACCAAAACTACAGGGTCTAGGTTTCTACAGACGTTTTCGCAGTAACTGTAGTAGAATCCAACAAATAGGATATCATTGGAGAGAAAATTTTGTGCCCTTTGAAATGATGTATCACTAGACCCCACTCTCCATTTGAAATTGCAAGGGTGTCATTGTCCCCAAATAGGGGGATGAAGGAGCGACTTGAAAAATGTGCTTAAAATGTGTC
>NW_019424250.1:0-1992 GCF_000390285.2 Anoplophora glabripennis | reverse complement strand
AGTTTTAATAGATTTAATAAAAAAATAATTTTTCATTAGCAATTGTGTATATTTTATAGATTTATGTTGCAAAAAGGATGTATTACAAATGCTCAGTTTGTTTTAAATGGACTAAAGATGTTCTTACAAATTAGTTATTTTTTTCTCTCAGGATATATTTTTTATATATTATCTCTAGGAATTCCCAGCCTTTTTAATTATTAGATTTAAGAGAAACTCTTAGAAGATTTCAGATATCATGAATAAATCCCAGAAAACTTTTAAAAATGTACAAGTTAAAATGGAAAAAGTATCGTCTATGATAACAGTTTTGGAGAACTGAAAATACCAAATAATAAATATACCATCATAACAAATAATGGAATTAATTACAAACGATTTCGAAATTTGATTTTCCCGCTTTTGACGGAATTAGAGTTATTTGAAAACATAGGCGAAAATTCGAAATAATAAGAACTCTTATTACAATACAAGTATTCTCTGTAGCTTGCTGTACTACTAGAACCTGGAGTTGAAGTGTAATTGTAAAGAATCCTGTTGGCTATTTCATTTTTGTTACTTAAACTGTCAGCAACATAACTTTCTGCAATTGTGGCTGATTTCCACTCACCATGTCTCTTGATTGTTAATACATCAACTGCTGTAACCAGTAACATTGCCGATGTTCTTCGGAATGAATGAGCTGTATATATTTCAGTATGTTGAAACACCAGTATTTTTGTTCTGTCACCATTCTTTGAAATTTCTATATGCTCGTCCGTAGCGCACTTTCGACTTCTCTCAAAACCAGAAAAGTTGCAACTTTTATGTAGCTTTGTTTATAAACACCTTAGAAACGGCAAAATCCAAACAACCAAGGCGACTTTGCAAGATTTCGAATAATGTCAAAATGAATTGATTAAGAAATGTCAAAAAAATAAAACCTAATCTTTATTTCATGAACCATAAAGAACTGTGGGAGCAGATAAAATGCTATACACCACGCAGCAGTTAAGTATAATTTACCACTCTCGGACTCTATTGCCAGCCCTCGCTCCGCTCGGGTGCAAAATCGTCATCGACTGGTAAATAATCTTACCTACCTTCTTTATGGTGTAAATATCCATTATTTTTTTTCAATACTTTGTACCTAAATTTTTCACTATATACAAGGTAAAAAGATGTTTTTTCTGTAACGGGAAAAAGTTTGACATTTTATCTCTGTTGACAGGTAACAAAATGTCACTTTTTATGAAATTGCTGTTTTCCCCGGGAAAAAAGTGAGTACTTTTTTCCCGGATATATACAATATACACTAGTAAAGGTAGATATTTAATTTTAGAATATTTTATTATATAGAAGTTACATTTCCTTTACACCAAAAGTACAATTATTAAATGTACATTGCATAAATGACATGTTTCTTAAACTATTCGGTATAACAGTCGAACTTTCTTGTGTATTTTTTTCTGTCATGGACACAACAGCCGTTGATGTACCTGGTCGCAAATCGGATGTTATGTCAGCACTGCCACACTTTCTAAACACTTTACTAGCTATTTCTGCCCTGTGTGCTACCGATTCATCAATATATCCTTCAGCGACCGTTGATGACTTCCAACCGCCATGTTATAGTGTCATCAAGTCTCCCCCAGATTTAACTAAAAATGTAGTAGACGATCTCCGAAATGAATGACCTGTATAGGTATGAGTTAGCATTGTCAAGTTAAAGAAAATTAGCTACTGTTTCAGGTACCTTATAAAACTGATTTTTACCCACAACGTGATTGATACATTTCCCATTGCGATATGCATAAAACAGGCGACGATCTTTTGCTGCTGCTGGACGAAGGGCTATGTACATTCGGTAAAATTTAACATATTCTTCAGTAACTACAAATCTCCTGTTTACATCATTCTTTGTTTGCTTAAGTTTCACAATTAATAGCGTTCCCGAATCTTCAATATCATCTAATCTTACTTGGCTGATTTCACAAATTCGACAAGCTCCTG
>NW_019424249.1:0-1981 GCF_000390285.2 Anoplophora glabripennis | reverse complement strand
CAGACGTTGCAAATTAGTAGATCATTGATAAAAGGCCTGAGCTCTCATCTGTGACGTCATCTAGATTTCTGGCATCGTAGAACATTGATTGACTTTACTTGATGAGAATTTTTGGAAATTTGTTTTTTAATTTGTTTGGATTAACTTTAAAATAGAGTAAAACATATCCTTCTGTCCTATAATCTAGTATTTTTTTGTGAAATACTCTAAACATAAGTCGTAGTAGCACAGAAAAGAAAAAAATCTAGTCCTTTTTACATTTAACCTATTATTCTCGAATTATTTATCGACTTGTTTTGTTTTTAATTAATACCAAAAACAAAAATTTGGTGTCCCTTCGAAGAAAATGAGCCCAAAAAGAATGCTTTAGTCATAACCCTATCCCCGGAATAGTCATTTGAAAATAGGCTTTTTTGCAAAAATAGGATAAATAAATGGAATTTTGCAAAAACTATTTGACCGTTCGAGTCCATCTTTTGCACATCTCTTAAAGATATAAAAACTCACATTTTGGCACAATTTGGTAAGATTTTGTTAATTATTTAAAAAGTTATTAACAATTAAAGAAGTACTTTTTTCGTTTAATTTTGCAATAAATTTTTTGTTTATAAAGCAATTTTAACTTATAAAGTCTCATTCTAAAGATGAGTTTCTCTAGATCAAATCGTCTGTTGAACATTTTTTGCAAGATTAATAGGTTTTTTACAATAACGCGTAGAACGAAAAATTACGAATTTTTGACCTATTTGTTGATAAAAAAAACAATGACGCTATACTTTTTTCATGACCCACTTGATGAGACGCCTTTTGTATTATCATTCCCAAGACTTTCCAATAATAAAATCACGCCCAGTAATTATAGTCCAGTTACTCAGGGTTTTTACCTCCGGATTCTTTATAACTAAACCGATTGACGTGAAATTTTGACTGAATGTGGGGAATGCCTCAAGGAACAAAACTTATATAGTGCCGAAGTGTGCTTTTGCCCTTTGGGTGGAAATTTTTACGCCCAAAATAACCACAAGAATCGATAGAGAAGTCAATTTTAAGTAACAATATAAAGTATACATATATATACAAGTTATATAAAGTTTTTTAAAAAGTAATTCGTCATTGAAAATGTTGATTTTTTACTGAAAAAGTGCTTGTTTTCGGACAGTTTTTTGCAAATAACTCTGAAACCATTGGATTTAACGAAAAAGTTGCAATGAACAAAAAGAAAGGTAATAAAAAAACAAATTTAATGGCATTATTTTGTTTTTCTCTAATTGCAATATAAACCGAGTTATGGATTTTTAAACATTATTATATGTTGGCTAAAAACTAAATTGGAACCAATTAACGTTAAATAACGCCAAAACCATAAATATTAGGAAAAAACTATTTGCACCTTTTTTAAAGTACTGTGAAAAACCTTTAAAATTAACGGAAATATGATCAAAATAACATGATAGTAACATTTTTTTTAAGAAAAAATTAATAAACAAATCAGTGCCTTTGGCGACAGAATTAAAATTAAATGCAATCCATTTACAGATTTCTTCATTTATGTTCTAAGAATATGTTCTGGGTCTTTAGCTCACTTACAAAGCATGATTTCGAAAACAAAATATAATTTCTGAAAATGATAATTTTTCAAATTTCTAAAAAAAATTCGATTTTTACGCTGTAACTTAAAAATTAAAAGGTGTACGAAAAAAATACAAGAGTAAAAAAATTTTGCTTTATTTTTGCTGAAATTTTGCTTTATTTTTTATTCCTCTAAAATTAATATTAATCGAGATATCGCCATTTTAAGTTAACATATGAATGCGATTAAAAATCTTAAAACGTAAGAAAGTTATCGTCAAAAAAATAAACACGTGTATAGGTGATAATTTTAGGAAAATTTAGGTCAAACAACAATTTTGAAGCATTTAGATCTATTTTGTATATATACGTATTTAATATGTGTATATTCGAATAAACCATTACTATATTA
>NW_019424248.1:0-1994 GCF_000390285.2 Anoplophora glabripennis | reverse complement strand
TATCACATCCTATGAGTAACATTCGTTTAAAGTTTAAAATGTTTAAACAGACAAAAGTTTCTCACGAAGGGGAAAAAGTTGCAAATTGATTATTTTTCTTGATGGTTTATGGAATATACGAGGCATATCCACAAAGTAAGAGTGTCTTTCAAAAATCGAAATGACAAGAATTTACATATTCAGAAAGGTACATCAAACACCATTTTTTGGCGTAGTCGCCTTCAATCTAAATGCAATTTGTGAGCCGAGGGATGAGTTTTGTAATATCTTCATCAAAAAAATCTCCCACCGCCTCTCGGGTCCATTGTTTCACAGCACTGTAGAAAACCTTTTTCTACCCATAAACACCTTCAGAGAAGAGAAAAGATGAAAATGAGTAGGTGCCAAGTCACAAAAAAAAAGTGGCAGGTCCGAAAGACAAGACCATGGTATCTATATGGTTTTGGGATCGCTGAATCCAAATCCGGTGTCCGTTCGACACGATTGGCTCTGGTTTAAGGTCAGTTCAAGGTCAAATATAGATAATCAATTGTCAACAAACTAAACCTATGTATCTATGCGTTTTTGGGGTCGCTGAATCCGAATCCGGTGTCCGTTTGACGCGATTAGGTCTGGTTTAAGGTCAGTTCAGGGTCAAATTTAGAAAACCAATTGTCAACACAAAAAAAAAGTGGCAGGTCCGAAAGACAAGACCATGGTATCCATATCGTTTTGGCGTCGCTGAATCCGAATCCGGTGTCCGTTCGACACGATTAGCTCTGGTTTAAAGTTAAGGTTAGTTCAAGTTCGAATGTGGAAAATCAATTGTCAACAAACTAAACCTATTTATTTACACGTTTTTGGGATCGCCGGATCCGAATCCGATGTCGGTTTGACGCGATTAGCTCTGGTTTAAGGTCAGTTCAAGGTCAAATTTAGAAAATCAATTGTCAACAAACTAAACCTATGTATCTATACGTTTTTGGGGTCGCCGATTCCGAATCCGGTCTCCGTGTGACGCGATTAGCTCTGGTTTAAGATTGATTTTCTACATTTGACCTTGAACTGACCTTAAACCAGAGCTAATCGCGTCAAACGGAGACCGGCTTCGGAATCGGCGACCCCAAAAACATATAGATACATAGGTTTAGTTTGTTGACAATTGATTTTCTACATTTGACCTTGAACTGACCTTAAACCAGAGCTAATCGTGTCAAACGGACACCGGATTCAGATTCAGCGACCCCAAAACCATATGGATATCATGGTCTTGTCTTTCGGACCTGCCACTTTTTTTTTGTAGGGCTGTATAATGTTCTAATCGAAACAAAAACAAAAGAGTTGCTTTGTAGCGTTGGCTGTGTAGGGACGTGCAGTGTCATGCAACAAGCACGCTTCCTTTGTTAACATTCCCCTTCTTTTGTTCTGTGTCGCCCTTAATGTGTTCATGGTTTAACAGTACCCCGCATCATTAATTGTTTCCCTCTGGGGCAAAAAGTCAATGCCGTGATTTTTCGGGACGAAACAACGGTTTTGATTCTTTTCGCTGATGGTGAAGGTGGATGGACTGCATTGATTGTCTTTTCGTCTCAAGGATGTAGTGGGCGACCAACATTCGTCGCCAGCCACAATACAGTCAAGGAATTGTTCACCTTCCAGTTCAAAGGGCTCGAGAAATACCCGTGAAAATGCGATTCTGTTGTTTTTCAGTAATAATTTCATGCAGAAGAGATCTGGAGACTGGAAACACTGCGTTCATCTCGTTCAAAGTCAATCGACGGTCGCCACGAAGCATTTCTTCGATTTTGTTCAGAATTAAGGGACGCCTACTCCTTTGTTCATCATGAACATTCGTTCTGCCACATTTTTACTCACGATTACAACTTGAGCATATTAGTACGATTCACATCATCCCCATAAACAGTTTTGATTTCGTTAAAAATCTAGAACAAGGAGAAACCGGATTATGTTTCTCAGCTCGCAGATGGTAGCACTCGGAATAACGGTACTCATTT
>NW_019424247.1:0-1985 GCF_000390285.2 Anoplophora glabripennis | reverse complement strand
AACTGATAATAGTCTTTTATCGCAAAAAGTTACTGGATGCATAGAGCGTTGAGACCCTCACAACCATTTATCTTTGTAGCCTGATTAGAAAATTTAGAAATTAGAAAATTTTGTTTAAACAATTTCCAAATTGTTTATTGAACAAGGAAGCGAATTTCTGGTTTAAATATTCATATCCGTCTCTCAATTCTATATATATTCATGATAAGAAATATTTTTTTAAAATTCTCTAATTTTTGCACCCTGAGAGTCAAATTTTCATTTGTAAATTGTTATTAACAAATTAAATAATGTTGTTTTCACCAAACTATCGTCAAGATAAGACTTGGGAGGAACCCATTAATATAAAACGAACGTGGTTTGGTCCCATAATATGGAATAGGTGAGCTGGGAACTTCGAGCGATCGATGGGCAGTGGAAGATCTGGAGAGTCCGTTTTTACATATATACAAATGCCCATAATTCGCAAGAAGGATCTGATAGGATTTTGACCTTTGCGAATTTTGAATGTCCAGATGATACAGAAACTTTTTGCGGTAGCCGTTTTGGCGGACATTTTCATCGAACTTTTTCTACCTTCCTGATCACCATGGCGCTAAGCATCACATTGAAAACAGACTTAATTTTATAGCTCAAATTGTAGTAAATGTAGAGACTGTTGATCAGAACCTTTTTCGGCACGTTCTTTGGCCGGACGAAAGTCAGTTTGTCAGTAATGGTTTGCCAAACAGGCGCAACGGACACTACTGGTCCATTGAAAAACCCCACATTGTAAATCCAGTCCAAAACTAAGGCCACTTTGGAGAAAATGTATGGTACGGCATTTAATTGGGCCATATTTTTATGAACATACATTAAACAGCAATAGCGTGAGTTACCTAAATTTTCTACAAGAACTTCCTGCCCTTCTGGAGAATGTGCCTTTGCAGCTAAGGAAAAACCTATGGTTTCAGCACGACGGAGCTCCACCCCACAAGACCAGGATTGTGCAGCAATATTTAGATATATACTTCCCCAGAAAATGGATTTGGCTTAATGGACCTATTCAGTAGCCCGGAAAGTCACCAGATCTAACACCCATCGATTTTTTTTATGAAGGGTTTTAAAAAATAAGGTTTTTATAACACACCTTCGCGAGATAATAATCTTTTGAAAGAAAAAAATCACAAACGTTTGTAATGAGTTAAACGGAGCAAATGTTAATAAACGCAACCCACAAAGAAGTCAGGCGAAGATTGGATATGTGTCTTGAAATGAGAGGAGGTTATATAGAGAATAGATTGCCTCATTTTTTAAGTTTAGTTATTGTTATCATCACCTTGTTTTAACTGTATTAAAGAATTATCGAGTTTAATCCTTTTATTTAGGCATTCTTAATGACATTCATGCACTTTAAACAACAAACATTCAATTATTTTCCAACGACTACTTAATCTTTCTACCGCCAATGTGATTTCTAGGTGGTATTTCTTTTGCGACCCTTAGGACGTTATTGCTTATAACTTTTAAACTAGAAGTAATACAGAAAATTTTCTCCAATAAAAGTTTATTAGAAAAAAGAGAGCTTTCTACAGGAAAAAAATTGGGTATGTTTTTGGGTAAAGTATAATTAATGACGTCATTAGTTGTTTCTGTCAAATCTCAAAAATAATTTCGATTGAAAATCTATCGAGTTTGAGACCTGTACAATCGCTATGATAATTTTGGAGCACTATTTGGTATAGAAACATGCCAATTATTTTGAGGTGAAGTTTCTGTTGCTTGTTCATTCAGAACAGTATGATTAAGGTAAAATATAACCAATAAGTGTACCACGTCTGTTACTCTCGACCACATATTACTTCTCGACGGTGATTTCAGGAACATTTTAACTCAGCTCAGAATATGGAGTGGGAGGACTGCTTGAAGTCTGTTAACTGTATAAACTTTTCTGTCGATTTACGTTAAGATATCGCAGACAATCGATTCCGACGATTTATTAAATT